>NC_057810.1:469657338-469829121 GCF_018294505.1 Triticum aestivum | reverse complement strand
GGAGGGAGAGGGCGACGACCGAAAGGGTGGAGGAGGGAGGGGTGACGGCCGGCGGTGGGATGGAGGAGGGAGGGGCGACGGCCGACGGCGGGATGGAGGAGGGAGGGGGTGAAAATGCGGTGGCGGTAGACGGCAGGGCCGGTGCGGGGGAGAGTGAGTTGGACCAGAGAGAGGAGAGTCAGGGGCGGCCTAGTGATAGGATGGCTTTAGCAGTAGCGCGTATCTAGGTAACGCGCTGCTGCTAAACGCCCTAGCAGTAGCGCCTTACTATAAAACGCGCTACTGCTAAGTGTAACCATGCAAAAATACATTATCTGTCAATGCAAAAATACATTGGCCATCAATGATCTTTTTGTGTACAGTCTGAATTGTCAATATGAGTCCTCTCCGGTAGGAACCGGAGAAGACTCATATTGCGGCCACAAATTCTACACATAGAGTTCAGTGAAGACCAAGTGGTTGTGATAGTTTGAGAAGTAACATATTTAAGGTGGTAAACACCCTGTTCGTAGAGCGAGGTGGGACTAAACTTGTGGACTGAACTTAGCAGTAGCGAGCTTTATAGAAATGCGCTACTACTAACATCAATAGCAGTAGAGTGGTACGGAAAACAGCGCTACTGCTATAACTAGCTTGACAGCGAGGTCATGGCAATTATAGCAGTAGCGCGGTTTACATAGGATGCGCTACTACTATTTTTCTTTCAGCAACGCGTTTTTCTGGCATGCGCTGCTGCTAAATAGCAATAGCGTCGTATTTTGAAGAGTGCTGCTGGTAAGATTCTGTGTATAAGGTTTTTCCGACTAGTGCTAGGGCATATCTCCAACAGCGCCCCACCCAAATAATCTGGATCACTGCGAGGAGGGAGCTTTGTTACCCGTCGTCCATGGATAGGGCAGGAGGGCCATGCCGGAGTGATCATCGTGTGCTTCCCAGGCACATCGTACGGGAGGCCATCTGAGGTGCGCCCTAGCCACGAGACCTATCTTTGGGAATCTGAAGCGAAACTGAGGCCAGATAAGATGAGAATCTTTTGATGAGTCTGGTATCCTGTGATTATTATGATCCTGATGCTAAATGTTTGTGGCTGTGTGCATTGCAAACAGAATTGTAATATACACGCATATAGAGGAAGAAATTAACATGTTGTTGATTTGAATAGGCTCTCCGCGAATGATGCGCGGACTTGATTGGTTGACATTGACAATGAAACACTGAAGCCAACCAACAACATGAATTGCACACTCATGATTTCAATTACATTGTGTTGCCCATTTCACGCTACTACATATTAGGTAGGATCTAACCATATTCATCTATAAAATTCACCTATATGCTTCATTTAAAAGTGTCGACGATAGCATAGTGGACTGTAACTCCCTTGGAAGATTTACACATCAGATCCTTAGAGTTGATTTACTAGACACTTTCACTTTGCTAGCATTGATGAAATGAAGATCAATTGGGAATATATTGGTAGGGAAGCATTATTTCTATCTTTCACTAGACAACACGGCAACAAGTACACTTTTGCTACATATCTATTATTTTCTTGTTGCATAGCATTGTCTATTGCAAATAATTAGGTATTTTTTCTTTGAAAAGGAGGATGACCCCCGGCCTCTGCATCAGGGCAATGCATACAACCATTTTATTAAGTATTCACCAAGACCTTACAAAGTAATAGTACATCAATAAGTTTGAAGCCATCATCTTAGAAACATATGTTGCTACTCCTATGAACTTAATGAAGGGGTGCGTATTGTCGGGGTCGCCTGCCCAGACCTCATACCAAAGCCCAACATGTAAAACCAGAGGTCTCAACCAAGTCGTCGCCAAGTCTAGTGAGGGAGTCCTCGACTAAGGGGTCCTCGGGTGTCCGGTCTATTCGATATGGGCCGGACTAATGGGCCGTCAATATACAAGGAAGATGACCACCTCCCGTGTCCGGTTAGGACTCCCATATCCGTGAACGGCGAGTTTAGGTGTCCGGATATACTTTTTCCTTTCTGTTAAACCAACTTTGTACAACCCCAAGCCCCTCTGGTATCTATATAAATCAGAGGGTTTAGACCGAAGGCAGGATCAGAACATTGATAGGCTAGCCAAGCTAGGGTTTAGCCATTACGATCTTGAGGTAGATCAACTCTTGTAACCCCTATACTCATCGAATATAATCAAGAAGGGGTAGAGTTTTACCTCCATCAAGAGGGCACGAACCTGGGTAAATACTGTGTCCCTTGGATCATTGTTACCATCAATCCTCAGACATACAGCTTGGGCCCCCTACCCGAGAACCACCGGTTTTGACACCGATGTTGGTGCTTTCATTGAGAGCTCCGCTGTATCATCAACAAAAGGATTGATGGCGCGCCTCTTCATCAATGATGACGCTGCATCCAGGAAAACCTTTCTCCCCATACAGGTCTTTGTGTTCGGCGGCTTCATGCTTCGTGCCAACTCGACCGGCTGCCTCGAGTAGGTCGACAGTTACACCCCCGACCACCAGATCAGGTTTGGAAACCTGAACTACATCGCCGATATCCAAGGAGATCTAATCTTCGAGAGGTTCGCGGCCTCGGTTGCCGCCCCTTGCCCCCATGAAGAAAGCTCTTCAGGTCCGCTCTCGGATCCTGTCCAGGGGTCGATGCTCACACTCGCCTTGGCCTTAGATCCGGAGCGGGTCGTATCATCCAAAGACGGGAGGATCAGCCCGGTGGACTCTTTTCTGATCGGAGACCCAGATGCGGTTTTGGACTCACCTCTGGACGACAAATCAAAATTGTCATGGTCTGCGTCGATCGGGCCCAATCAGGCGTCTGCCCCTGAACTCAGCCCTACAGATCCGCAGACGCGCACCTAGCTTTCGCCCTTAGACGAAGCACTGGGTTTAATCTATCTCCATTGTGGAAGCTTTGCCTCCGAACTGCATCCAGCATGTCCTGGGGGCTGGGAGCGGGAAAGTTTATGACTGCCCACCACCCACTTAATAGCTGTCGAGGATCTAATCGACATGCTAGACTACGCATCCGAAGACATCGATGGTATGGACGACAATGCCGACGCCGAGTCAGGCCAAGTACCACCCATCATAGGATGTTGGACGGCCACCTCAACCTATGACATATACATGGTGGACACTCCTGAGAAGAAGGATGACGATGGCATTCAAGATCCAGACAAGGACAAGCCCGTTGATGAACCACCAAAGCGCCAGCACCAGCGGCACCGCTCACGATCACGTCGGGCAAAGGATAGTAATACCGACACCGAGGATAATGAGACTCTGGATAACACTGAAGATCCCGAACACCCCGTCGAGCCCATGTCCAAACAGGATGAGAGGAAGGAGGGTCACTATAGCCCCAAACACACTGATCATGAAGATTTGGAAGACAACAAATACTTGCTAGTCTCCGAAGAGGATGTTAGCCTTGGGATGAAGATTTTATCGTCCCGGAGGAACCCCTCGAACAAGAACGCTTCAAGCGATAGCTCATCGCCACAGCGTGGAGCCTAAAGAAGAAACAACAGCGGCTCAAAGTTGAATAGGATACGCTCAACAAAAGGTGGACCAAGGTCCTGGCCGCCGAAGAGTACAGCCCCGAGCGACCAATAAAAAGTTACCCCAAGCGTAACTTGCCGCCACAGTTCAAAGACGAAGCCCTTGAGCCAATATTGTCAAAATACAGTTATGCAGATCAACCAGACCAACCACCACGGGGACGGGATAAAGCGGCACATCAAGCTGAACACCAGCCCGCAGCCCTTCGCCGAAGAGTCTATACATATGACCTGTATCAGGACCTAGCCAATAAAGTTGGCCAGACCAGATCGATCTACGGATCAGGTGGCCATGCCCCGGCGCAAGATAATGGCTATGAAGCCCGCCGTGATGAACATTACAATATTCAGGATCAGCACCGAACACAAATGTCATCCGACCTCCACCGTGATGTTGCACGATATAGAGGTGCCGCACACCCTATGTGTTTTACCGATGAGGTAATGCAACACCAGTTTCTGGAAGGGTTTAAACTCGTGAACATCGAGCAGTACGATGGAACGACGGATCCGGCCGTCTGGATTGTAGATTTGCTTCTCCACATTCATATGGCTCGTGGAGATGACCTCCATGCCATTAAATATCTTCCTCTAAAGCTGAAAGGACCAGCATGCCACTGGTTGAACAGCCTCCCAGAGAACTCCATTGGAACCTGGGAAGATTTAGGAGATGCTTTTCGGGCCAACTTTCAGGGCACTTATGTCCGGCCACCGGATGCGGATGACTTGAGTCACATAATCCAGCAAGCAGGCGAATCGGCTCAAAAGCTTTGGAATTGGTTCCTAATTAAAAAGAACCAAATCATGGACTGTCCAGACGTTGAAGCCTTAGCGGCCTTCAAACACAGTGTCCGGGACGAATGGCTCACCCGACCCCCAGGACAGGAAAAGCCGAAAACCATGGTAGCCTCAACTGCACTTATGACCCGTTTCTGTGCCGGTGAAGATAGCTGGTTGTCTCATAGAAGCAACAGCTCTGGCGACCCCGACACTTCTGAGGCCAGGGATGGCAATGGTAAACCACGTCACAATAAAAACAAATGTCGGAACAACAATGACGACGCAGATGATACGGTAGTCAATGCCGGATTCAGTGGTTCTAAATCCTGTTAGCGGAAGAAACCTTTCAAAGGCAATAGGGATAGTCCATCCAACTTGGAAAAAATCCTTGAGAGGCCCTGTCAGATTCATGGCACACCCGATAAGCCTGCTAACCACACCAACAGAAATTGTTGGGTTTTCAAACAGGCCGGTAAGATAAATACTGAACATAAAGGAAAGGGATCTCCAAGTGAGGACGATGAGAGCCCCGAAGCCCAACACCGGGGGCCAAAAACAGTTTCCCCCCAGAGTAAAAATCGTGAACATGATCTATGTCACTCACATTCCCAAAAGGAAGCGCAAGCTCGCACTTCAGGATGTCTACGCCATAGAGCATGTCGTCCAAAAATTCAATCCATGGTCAGCTTGTCCGATCACCTTCGATCGCAGGGATCACCCAACCAGTATCCGTCACGGGGGTTCGGCCGCCCTGGTTCTCGATCCAATTATTGACGGATACTATATCACTAGGATCCTTATGGACGGCGGCAGCAGTCTCAACTTGATTTATCAAGACACTGTCCGCAAGATGGGCATTGACCCATTAAGAATCAAGCCTAGTAACACTACCTTTAAAGGTGTGATACCCGGCGTGGAGGCCCGTTGTACGAGCTCACTGACACTGGAGGTAGTATTTGGCTCCCCAGACAACTTTCGAAGTGAATAATTGATCTTTGACATCGTCCCCTTCCGCAGTGCGCACTGCTCGTACGAACCACTTTCGCCCGCTTTAATGCAGTCCTGCACTATGCTTATTTGAAGCTTAAGATGCCTGGACCATGCGGCGTCATTAGAGTCAATGGAAATATGGAGTGCTCCCTCCGTACTGAAGAGCACACTGTGGCCCTTGCAGCGGAGGTGTATGCTGGCCTTATCAAGCCGAATAACTCGCAAGACATTAAAGCCAATAACATTTCTAAACGAGTCCAGCCCGCGCATCACTACGATAAGTCGACAGATCCGGACCTCGATTAGCAGTTTGCCTCCGACAATCGCCCCATAAGGTTGCGGCTTATGTATGACGTGTACATAACTACGCACTCAAAATACCCTGGGCAACACCGGAGGCACACTATGGAAAAATTCCATAGTACGGCTTGACCCTATTTGGACCTCGTACATTTTTTCACTACAGGTTCATTAAGAGCCCTATCTACTGTACGGTTGAATCAGGAATCCTTTCAAGGCTAGCTTTTCCCTCCTTTATGGACAACCATCAAACACCCCTGTCAAAGGATTTGTTACTAAGGATAAATGGCGGGCAGGGCATCACTGGAGTCTTTGAACCATTACTTTTAGGCCATGTGCTAGACTTTCCCTTATGTAAATTTTTTTAGGCATGTAACATGACCTTAATATTCCTGGCATTGTCTGTCGAAACACGCCTCGACGTATTGATAAGGATATAAAGGAATCAGATGATCACCACCTTTTTGTTGGGTTCTTATATTGTCTCATCATCCGCATTCCCTCCTTGCTTTCGACTGACATACGCGCTTCCGCACGGCCTTCATAACAGGGGTTGTATTTGACCCTGCAAACTCTCAAGTCCAAACACCTATAGTGAACTCTTCGGCATCCCGGATATTGCATTATATGCATCAGCTCTGAATCATGTCTTTGTTCTATAGTTGGGTACCCGGCTCCTGTGTTCGCCACCTTACGTTCCGCAAGTTCGGCTAAGGTTGCAAAGGGAGAACTACTGCGATTGTATTTCTAGTTCGTCTGGTCAAGTACCTCAGTAGAGAAAGCCAAAAACTGACTGTCATGATATGCGAGAGCAGGTCAGCGATCTGGTGACTTAGTGTTATACTACAAATCATTCGCTATTTATGTCGTGTTATACGAGGGGCTAGGATTCGACCATCCATGTTGCAAAGGCACCGTAATCCGGATTCTCCTTCATGCAACAGGGGCTAGTACTTAGCCCCACAAGTGGACTCTTATGGCTAAGTGAAAGTAATAAAGCCACATAGCCTGATTGCCTAGTTCATCTTGCAAGATGCCTCCTATATGGGACCAAGACGTTGGATAAAGTGTGGACATGCGTTCCCGAACACCCCTGTAATATTTACAAGGGGGCAGAAGCTGACGACTGGTAAACTTTCAGACTTATACAGTAAACGGCCAAAGGATAAACTAACAAAATCATAAAGAGAAAGCATAAATATTTCACCTTATGAGTTCATTACATGGTTCTTACAAACCGGACTCCACTACTCAAATATGACATGCTTTGAGCATTGACCCTCTACAATGCGGGCTCCCTCGAGGACCTCACTGAAGTACCTCTCCGGCCTCCAGTGATCCTTGCCGTCAGGCGGCCCTGCGGTGGAAATTTCGGTGGCCTTCATCTTTTCCCATTGCACCTTGACTCGGGAAAAGGCCATCCAGGCACCTTCTATGAAGGCCGACCGCTTTATGGCGTCGATTCGAGGACGCGCATCGACCAGTCGCTTCACGAGTCCGAAGTAGCTACTAGGTATAGGCTCGGCTGGCCAAAGTCAGACTATTAAGTCCTTCATGGCCAACCCAGCCACCCTATGCAGCTCGGTCAGCTGCTTCAACTGATCACTGGGGGGCGTTGGATGCTCTGGTGCAGGGTACTGCGACCAGAACAGCTTCTCCGTTGAGCTCCACTCTTCGGCTCGGAAGAACTATGTGGCGTCAGCAACACTCCTCGGCAGATCTGCAAACGGGCCTGGAGAACTCGAAACTCGGGTCAGCAAGATGTATCTCTTACTTGTAAATTTACTCTACAGAAGAAAGGCCTTACCAGCCGCTATCTACCTCGGCTCCTGGATCTCCTGGCGAGTGCCCTGGGCTTCAACTTGGGCCTCCTTCATGCTCTGGAGAGCATTGGCAAGTTCAGAGGCTTGTTCCGAAGTCTTCTGCTCCAAGGATTCACACTTATTAATGGCGTCCTTGAGCTCTTGCTCCACTTCGCCTACCCGCGCCTCGTGTTTTTGGCGGGTAGTTTGCTCTGCCTCCAGCTCCTTCGCAGCCTTGTCAGTGGCCGCCCTGCTCACCTCCGCCTCTTTCTTGGCTTGGGCAAGCGCGCTCTTAAGGGACTCGACCTCGGCTGCACCAACTATGATTACAATCATAAAATTCACTAAGTTAAAAGAATCAGTATACATATCACTTCTGGTATGTAAGTTCTGCATACCTTGCGTTTCGTCAAACCGCTTATTGACGCGGTCGAGCTCCTCATCAGCTAACCTAAGTTTCCGATTGAGCTTGGAAACCTCTGCGGCTTAGGCAGTAGCCGCCAACATGGACGTCTGTCCCACACAATAGCATACTACTTTAGTAACTTGTTTTGGGATCCTCTGTCCAGATTGTTCTAATCCGGACAGAGTATCAGGGGCTACTGTCTATATACGGATTCAACCCTGCATATAAAAATAACTTGGTAGAGAATTACATCGCATACCTCAAAGCCCGTCAGTAGGCTGTTGAAGGCTTCGTTCAGTCCACTTTTCGCAAACCGAACGTTCTCCATAACTGCACCCATCAGGGTGCGGTGCTCCTCCATGATGGAAGCGTGTTGCAGTGCTTCCTCTAGAGTATGAGCAGCCTCCAGATTAACGAAGGCCCCCGATGGAGCTGCTGCTCCTCCCCCCTCCGTCGAAGGGGGTTGTTGAGCCGAACCCGGGGCCATATTGGTCTCCGGGACGGTGTTCGGCGGGATCCCAAACTGTTGAGACCCCCCACCTTTGGTGGTCATGGGGGTCGCCATCCCCCGGTCTGCGGCATCAGAGGTGTTAACCTTGGGAGCCTTCTGGACGGCCTCGTCCGCCCCTCCTTGGCTAGGAGAGGTCCTTTGGGATGACACCTCGGTGTCCTCCATGGCAGGTGGAGAGAGGGCCGGTGATGGTCCATCGCTCTCCGCCTCTTCAGGCGCTAGAGAGTTCCCCGACGAAGATGAGGTGATCGAAATATTGTGTAGAGGGCTGAAAAGTAAACAAAGATACAATTATATAACAGAGGCGGGTAAGCGAAAGCTGAACAAGTAAGGTTTTTGATACTTACGATTCACCCTGGGGCTTCACCCTGGAAGCTCTCCTCGGACTTTGTTCGGACTCCGAGTCCAAACTGACCGACAAGGTGATCTTCTTCTTCTTTGGCGTCGCCCTCTTCGGATTCTCGGAGGCCGTCCTCTTCTTCCTCCTTGTTTTACAAGGGCAGTCGCTCTCCACCCCTCCTCCTCTTCATCCTCGTCTTCCTTATGAGAGGAGACGTCTTCGGTTTCTCCGGACATAGTGTCCGAAGGACCTCTGTGGCGGGGCCCGCCCTTGGGCTCCTTTCCCTTCTTCTTGTCCTTCTTCTCCGGCGCTTGGTAGGGCACCGGGATCAGCATCTACTCCATCTGGGAAGTGACTGGGTCTTCGGGCAATGGAGTCGGACTCTTGATCCGCTCCACTTTCTTTGTCCAGCCCTATAAAGAGGTGGGCTGATAAAATTCATATTGATTGAAAATATAGACCGAACATATCTTCGGAAAACTAATACTTACCGGAGTGGTTGGATTCTCGGTGTTGAGCCCGACATCTCTAGTATCCATGGGCCAGCTCTTCTGCGCCTTGAAAAGCAGCTTCCATATTCCCTCATGCATCATGTCGAGGAAGTGCTGCAGAGTCTGCGGGTCCTACGGATTGAATTCCCACACAGGGGAAGTCCGGCGTTGGTAGGGGAGGATGCGGCGGAAGAGCATGATCTGCACCACATTGGTGAGACCAACATTCTTGCCCAACATGTTGGTGATGCGCATTTGTAGTGTCTGCACCTCCATCTGGGACCCCCAGTCGAGGCCCTTGGCTATCAATGAAGTGAGCCTCGTGTGGGGTCCGGATCTGAATTGCGGAATCGCCGCCCAGTTGGTGCGGCGCGGCTCGGTGATGTAAAACTACTCTTGCTGCCAGACCTTGATGGTCTCGACGAAGGTCCCCTTAGGCCATGTGGTGTTGGGAAGCTTGCTTATCATGGCCCCGCCACATTCCGCGTGCTTCCCGCCAACCACCTTCGGCTTCACATTGAAGATTTTTAGCCATAGGCCGAAGTGTGGGGGATGCGGAGTAAAGCGTCGCACATGACGATAAACGGCGAGATGTGGAGGAAAGAGTTTTGGGCTAGATCAAGGAAATCTAGCCTGCAATAGAAGATTTGTCCCTGGATGGAGGGATGGAGTGGAAAAACCTAGCCCTCTAAGGAAATGGGGGAGGAAAACGACCCTTTCCCCGGGCTCCGGAGTAGGAATGATTTGACATTTGGTGGGGAGCCTGCGCGCGATATCTGCGGCCAGGTACCCCGCGCTCCGGAGATCCTTTATCTCCTTCTCCATGATGGAGGAGGCCTCCCACTTGCCCTTGGAACCGGATCCGTCTATGGTTGGAGAGGGTGGTGGCGGTGGGAAAGAAGGAAGATTTTTTCGAGCGCTGAGAGCTTGGGAGATTGGAAGGCTGAGGCTGGAAGAAGGCGTGGGGAAGAAAGGAGGAATCTATTGCCCTCTTATAGGCGGTAGAAATGCCAACCATCCCCCAACTTATACCTTGAAACTCGCATGTTCCCAATGTAAGCATGTACCGTAAATGGTTGGATTACCTAAATCTTATTGATGAGCAATCCTGTAATAAGTGGGCAGATCTCTGTTTTGACAAGATGGGCCAAGGGGGCTTGGCCTCGAAACACGGAACGCGGGGTGTGAAAATGGTTCAAAATATCGAAGGGTCAAGTCTGACGCTTCCCCGAAAAAAGTTTTCAGTAAAGACACTGTTCCTATTTTTTATATATCCTGCTCTCGGTGTCAAAACCGGCGGATCTCGGGTAGGGGGTCCCGAACTGTGCGTCTAGGCGGATGGTAACAGGAGACAAGGGACACGATGTTTTTACCCAGGTTCGGGCCCTCTCGATGGAGGTAAAACCCTACTCCTGCTTGATTGATATTGATGATATGGGTAGTACAAGAGTGGATCTACCACGAGATCAAGGAGGCTAAACCCTAGAAGCTAGCCTATGGTATGATTGTTGTTCGTCCTATGGACTAAAACCATCCGGTTTATATAGACACCGGAGAGGGCTAGGGTTACACAGAGTCGGTTACAATGGTAGGAGATCTACATATCCGTATCGCCAAGCTTGCCTTCCACGCCAAGGAAAGTCCCATCCGGACACAGGACGAAGTCTTCAATCTTGTATCTTCATAGTCTTGGAGTCCGGCCGATGATGATAGTTTGGCTATCTGGACACCCCCTAGTCAAGGACTCCCTCAGTAGCCCCTGAACCAGGCTTCAATGACGACGAGTCCGGCGCGCATATTGTCTTCGGCATTGCAAG
The DNA here is from genome assembly GCF_018294505.1 of Triticum aestivum. Lineage (NCBI taxonomy): Eukaryota > Viridiplantae > Streptophyta > Magnoliopsida > Poales > Poaceae > Triticum > Triticum aestivum. The sequence goes on along the minus strand of NC_057810.1, from coordinate 469,818,120 downwards.
GCGGGTTCCTCCTCCGAATAATTTGTAGAAGATTGTGAACACCAGGATAGTGTCCGGCTCTGCAAAATAAATTCCACGTACCACCGTAGAGAGAATAATATTTACACAAGTTCAATCTGCTGACGCATTCTGTGGCGTGACGTCACACCACAACCAAGCCTTTACTCGAATTGTTTTTATTACACCACCTCAGTGCGTTTAGCGAAGCGGTTTCCTTGGCACGTCTTGTCGAAGAAGAGATCGTGTTCCCCTTATTATGGGATTCTCATCAATACGGACATGGGTAACCCCACCGCGCCCGTTGCCACGCCCCCTCCATCGAAGGCGAGTTCCAAACGGTCACGGGGACGGCTCTTGGTATTCTCCCTCTTTATAATGAGACCAAGGCCTGTTCTTTTTCTTCAATCCTCAATCGAATCCGCCCCTCGCCCCGAGTTCCAACACCCAGAGCTCCAGATTCGGGTACCTCGGACCTTCGACAATGTCCGGCTCCGACCCTCAGGGCCGGTGGATGCCCTCCTCCATCACGGAAGAGGACATGTGAAAGCTGAGAGATGCCAGGTACTTAACCTACGAGATTTCGCATAGGTTGCCTGCCCAAGGGCAAGTCATCCCTACTCCCGAGCCCGGCGAGAGTGTCGTGTTCGTGTCTAACCTCCGTCGGGGTTTAGGCTTCCCGATGGATCCCTTCCTGAGGGGGCTCATGTTTTACTATGGGCTGGAATTCCATGACTTGGCTCCGGAGTCCATCCTCCACGTCTCATCATTCATTGTAGTCTGCGAAACCTTCCTCCGCACTACCCCTCACTTCGGTTTGTGGCTCAAAACCTTCAACGTGGAGCCGAAGATGATTGAGGGGCGTCAGGCAGAGTGCGGCGGGGCGGTTATAAGTAAGAGGGCCGATGCTCCATGGACCGAGGGCTCTTTTCTGGAGGAGCTCGGCTGGTGGCAACAGGAGTGGTTCTACATCACCGCTCCCAGGGGAAGCAGGCAGAGGCCGCCGCCCGCCTTTCGCTCGGGCCCTCCACAACGGCTGACATCACGGGTCAACAAAGGGCTTGACTGAGGGCCGTCCAAGGACGTACCCCTATTGCAGGGCCGGATTCGAGACCTCCAAGAGAGGGAGATCAATCTGGTCGTAGTGACGCAGGTAATGCTGATTCGGCGTCTTCTGCCCTACAAACGTCGCCCCCTCCGCCTGTGGGAATTCAATCCGGAGGGACCACGAGCTCTCCAACACTTCGTGGGTACGACACCCGTGGAGATGTACAGACTATTCTTCGGATCACAAGAGATGCGTCCGGACTTGACCGAGGACGCTGGCTTAAGCTGCAATCGCCCGGATACTCAAGTAAGTAGCCCTGTGTCCGGACACATTGTCCATTTCTTTATCATGGATTTGCCTTTTAACCTGCTATCCCTTGGACAGGAGTGGATAGCGCAAGCAAAACTGATACGGTGTCCGGCCCCCCTCCCTGAGACCACACCGGGTCCTGTGTTAATCAAAATGTTAGAGGTTGCGCCTTCAGAGGAGGGTGAAGGGGGGCACAGGGAAACTATCGCCTCTACCAAGGAGGCTTTCAGCAAGGGAGGAATCGAGAATCTCGCCCTCCAGGGGGAGAAGAGGACCGCTTCCGAAGATCCGGAGGCCAAGGCCTCAAAGCGGGGCAAGAAATCTGCACCGAAAGGTCCTGTGCCGGGAAGAGCCCCGGCCGCACAGTCTCCCCACAGGAATCAGCCCTCCAGCGAGCCGTAAGTAGAAAAAAGGGGAGTTTTGTAATAAGGGACATCCCTATTTTATTTCTAAGGGTAACCGAAGTTTTTACCTTGTAGTTCGGATCTCAGCCCTTCTTAGCAGAGCTCATCCTCGGGGGACCTTCGTCCAGAGATGATGGAGAGCGAAACGCCCCCATCTGCCGCCCCGTCAGGCGGGGCGGATGACCCTAAGGTGTCGTCACGGAGGGTCTCCCCGAGTCCGGCGGGGCCGGGGAGTTCGGCACCCACTGGAGTACGGCCGGTGGAGCTGCAGGATTTGCTCGAGAGGGCGTCTATCTCAGAAGATCACCGCACATTAATGAGTATGGTGATTGAAAGAATCTTATCCGCCAAGAGCGGGTTGTATGAGGCCGTTGGAAGTTTGCTGACGGGGTTTGAGGTACGCAAAAAATGACATACCTTTTGATAGTTTTGCACATGGAGTGCGCCCTGTATAGATAGGAGCCCCTGAGACTTGGTACGCTGTCGAAAGCGGCAGCGTGCCGAGGATCATAATCTCAGTTATAAAATGTCGCCTTTCCTATGCAGGTGGCGGAACGTTCGGTGGCCAGCCGGACTGATAGAGTTGCCGAGCTGAAGCGGCAACTCGACGTTGCGGATGCGGACATCGTGCTGGTCAATAAACGACTTGACGAGTCACAAGGTAGGTGGCTTCTCCGCGGTCACCCAGTAAGGGAGCTGATGCCCACTCCTTACAATATGTATGCTTGATGCAGATGGTGCCGCTGCTGTGGAAGACCTTCGAGCAGAGCTTGCTCGAGCCAAGGAGCAAGCCAGAAAAAGTGATGCGGCTGCGTCGAAGGCAGCGGAGGAGTTAAAAGCTGAAAAGGCTGCTCACTACCGAAGTAGGGAGGAGATGGCCGGAATGGCCGTGAAATTAAAAGATGCTACCGACCGCTATGAGGTTCTTGAGAGAGAATGCCAAGCGGAGCAAGAGGACCTGAAGAAGGCCACCGCCGAAGCCAAGGATGGCCGTTCTGCAATGCGGGCTATAAAGGAGGAACTGCGTCAGGCCAGAGACATTGCGGTTGGAAAGCCCTTTCTGCTGCGTAGGAAGTTCACGGATCAGAAGTATGCTCAGTTGGGCCAGTTGTGGGGTGCGGAGGATCCTTATCTGGATTTGGCGGCAAGTGCGGCGGACGCAGTCGTGCATTTCCGAAGCCAGAAGGATCACAGAATGGAAGAGCTTTTTTGGTCTCAATTCCATAGTCCGGAGCGTCCACTTCCGTTGACCGATCGGTTGGCTGAGTGGGCTGAGCTAAATAGATTGTCCGGACTTGCCATGACGGATGTGGTGGCTCATCTATGGCCGGAAAGGCCTAAGCCGAAGAGTTATTTTGGCTTATTGCAGCAATTCCTTGGGGCGGTGCCGCATATCAAGGCGATGAAGCGGTCGGCATGCATAGAGGGTGCACGGATGGCTCTCGCCCGTGTTAAGACATACTGGGCGGAGATGGATGCCGCCGATGTTGCATCCCTGGGTTCGGACGAAAGCCAATTACCCGCCAAGCACTATTTTGAGGAAGTCCTGCAGGGCGCCCGTTTAATAGTCGCAGTGCTCGAAAAATGATATGTATGATTTGTGAGACCATATTTATAATGTAACGGTTTTTTATACTTGTGCGTTCAAGTATTGAACTATTTCCTGTGCGGCCGTATATGTATGTATAACCTGAAAGATGGCAGTCTTTGGCTTCAGCCCACAGGCACATGGCGCGGGGTGTTTGCAAAAGAAAAGCGCTTTTTCACACTTAATCCAACGTCTTGGTCCTTTGAAGGAGGTGATAGCATAGCAAACTAGGCAACCGGACTATGATGCTTTATCACTTTCACTTAGCCATAGGAGCTCGATGGTGGGGCTACTATATAGCCCCTAGAGGCACCGCGCTCTCCGAACTCGGGGCGCGTATGTGCCTGACCGGGAAGCGGTCCTTCGTCAAAGCGGAGGAATTCTAAACATTCCAGTAGTCGATCGAGTGGTTGACCAGTCTCTCGCTATATTATGATAGTCAGTTTTCGGCTTTCTCTACTTAGGTGCTCTCCCGGCCGAACCGGGGCACAATCGCAGTAGTTCTCCTGGTGCTGCGTTAGCCGATGGAGCGGAACGTAAGGCAGCAAAACACAGGAGCCGAGCAAACCCAACATTTGACCAAAGACATGATTCGGAGCTGATGCATATAAGGCCTAACTCGAGACGCTGAACACTCCCTGAGGTATTCGGTCTTTATGATAACGGGCAGAAGAATGCCTAAAACCCCTAGTGTCCAGGTACGAGCGAGAACTTCTGACGTGGCCGATGCCAAAACGCCAGCCTCCTCCTCGGTTATGGTAGGAAATCGGGGGATGTGTATCAACAAGAGATAGTAAGAAAGGTTTACGCAGGGTCTTAATCTGAAAAGAATCCTTGCAACGGGTCCCTGCTGCACGTCTGCGCCTGTGTCTCCGTTGTGCTGTATCCTGGACGGGTGTAGCACGTGGTTCATCTGTAAAAGAGAAGAACTTAGTTTGAAAAAGATATCATGCAAAAAATGTATTTAAAACAGAGTATGATTTGGAAGATGAATAAAGTTGAGCTATATTGGCTCTCATTGTTCATACGTGCAGCCTCTTGTAAAGAGGTATGCGGCTGGGAAGCCCCTTGTTTATTTATACCGGACTCGCCTAACCGTGTCCGAGGTCGGAATGACCTTTTAATGAGATTATGGTGCGTGGACCGGGCATTTTAAGTGTAAGAGACATGTAATGCGGTATTGCGTTAAAGCGGGCGAAAGCTTCGTGTCCCAGTAGTGCTTGATGGCTACTTCTGAATGGGGCGATATGGAAGATTAGCTTTTCGCGACGGAGGTTGTCGGATGAACCGAACACAACCTCTAGTAGTACAGAGCCTATACAATTGGCATAAAGGCCTGGCGTCACTCCTTTGAAGGAAGTGCTGCTATGGTGAATTTTGGTAGGGTCTATCCCCATTCTGCGGATGGTGTCCTGGTATAGCAGGTTTATATCACTGCCGCCATCCATTAGGACTTGTGTGAATTGTAGTCCGTTGATTATGGGATCCAATACCAAAGCGGTCCCTCCTGCGTTTCGAATACTTCCGGAGTAATCCTGATGGTCGAAAGTAATTGGTATAAACATCCATTTTCGGGACTCTGCTGGGGTGGACCGTGCGGCGCGTGTTTTAGCCGGTGCCGCACTATTTTTCCTTGTTATCACATGAAGTGAGTTCACTGTTTTGACTTCTAGTGGGAAAGTCTTCTGTTTTCGGGCGTGCTGCTTGTGGGGTTCGTCATCGTCTTCGCTTGGTGTGTCGAGCCCCTTGTGTTCGGCGTTAAGTCGGCTGGACTGCTTGAAAACCCAACAGTCTATGTGGGTATGGTTTGCAGGCTTCCCGGGGGTACTGTGGATTTGACATCTCCTATCCAAGATTTTGTTTAGGTTGGATAGCTCGTCACTGTTGTCCTTAAGAGGCAGTGTTTTGTTATTCGGCCGAGAGCTTTTGAACCCGGCGTTGACCGCCGTGCTATTTTGGCCATTTCCTTGTTCCGGCACTGATCTTTTCTGCGTCGTGATTTCCCATTTCCATCTCTGACCTCGGATGTACTCGGGTCGCTGGTGCCGCATCTTGCCAGCCAGCTATCTTCCCCCACGCAAAAGCGGGTCATGAGGCTTGTTAGCGCGGCCATTGTTCTTGGTTTTTCCTGGCCGAGGTGTCTGGCGAGCCATTCTTCTCGGACGTTATGTTTGAAGGCTGCTAAGGCTTCGGTGTCCGGACAATCGACTATTTGGTTCTTTTTGGTGAGGAACCTATTCCAGAATTTGTGTGCCGACTCTCCGGGCTGTTGAGTTATGTGACTTAAATCGTCTGCATCCGGAGGGCGGAAATAAGTCCCCTGAAAATTTGCTCGAAACACATCCTCGAGCTCTTCCCAACTTCCAATGGTATTTTCTGGGAGGCTTTTGAGCCAGTGCCAAGCTAGCCCTTTGAGCTTGAGGGGTAGGTATTTTATGGCATGGAGATCGTCTCCTCTGGCCATATGTATGTGTAGGATATAATCCTCAATCCAGACTCCGGGGTCTGTTGTTCCATCATATGCCTCTATGTTTACGGGTTTGAATCCCGCTGGAAATTCATGGTCCAGTACCTCATCGGTGAAGCATAGTGGGTGTGCGGCGCCCCTGTATTTAGGTGTGCCGTTATCTTCAAACACTCGGCGGGTTGTGTTGCTCCCTGGAGTCTTCTTTTTTGACCCATAGATGGACCTGACCGGGCCATCCTTTTTGCGAGGATCCTTATGTGGATCGTGTGCTGGCTTGTGTGCGGCGTCACTTGCCTCTCTTAGCCTGTCCTCTGGTCGTCTATCCGGCCAGGCGGCCTCTTTCTTTTTTGACTGTGGGGGATCTACTGCCTCTTCGTCAAATTCGGGCAATAGCTTGCGTTTCGAGTAGCTCTTTGCTTGGTGACTATCGCCGTATTTGTCTGCGGTCTTGAATACTTTGCTCCATCTCATTCTGAGTACGTCTTCCGCTGTTTTGAGCTTCCGCTTCTGCTTCTTCAAACTTCTTACAGTGGCGACGAGCCTTTTGTGAAGGTTCTTCTGCTCCAGTGATGTGTCTGGCGTGAGATCGTCTGGACTGTTGTTTTCGCCGGGGATGGGTTGCTCGTCCAATTCATCCTGTTCGGATGGTTGCTTGGTGGCATGTTCGTCGTCCACTGGTTCGCCCTGCTCTAACGCCGGGTCTGTATGGGTGCTGTTGTTATCGAGGCGGGACTTCGGGCGGCGCTTGCGTCGCCATTTTGGTTGTTTTTCGGGGGGATTATCCTTCGCCGCGTCCCGTTGTTCCTCGTTATCGCTCCCTTTTGGTGTATCCACCATGTATATGTCATATGACGAGGTGGCTTTCCAGTGCCCAGTGGGCGTTGGTTCTTGGTCGTCTCCGACATCGTCGTCCATACCGTCGATGTCTTCAGAGTCGAAGTCTAGCATGTCGGTTAGATCGCCGACAGTGGCTACTAAGTGGGTGGTGGGTGGGTCTTGGATTTCTTCGTCGTCCGCATCCCAACCGTCCTGACCGCAATCCGGCCAGGGCTCTCCTGATAACGAGAGATACTTTAGCGAACTCAGGATGTCGCCGAAAGGTGAGTGTTGAAAGACGTCCGCAACGATCTACTCCATGGTCGGCGCCCAATCAGATTCGATTGGGGGGGGGGGGCGCGGGAGGTTCGGAGTCCGGCGAGGAGTCCGGCACCTCGGAGTCACGAGCTTCACAAGGGACAAGGTCAGTATTCGGCTCCATCGCCGTAGAGGTTGCAGCCCCCGAGGCGGTGTCTAGCCACCCATCCTCGATCTGCGCAGCCGGCTCCGAATCGAGGGTCGGAGCGGGCTCGTGTGCGGCCTCCAGGGCATTGTCCGGCTGCAGAGCTAAATCATGCCCATCGTGACAGTGCGGCGCGCTCGGCTGTGGCTCGAATCCATCGAAGATCAAGTCTCCGCGGATGTCAGCCGTGAAGTTCAGACTTCCAAATCTGACCTGACGGCCAGGGGCGTAGCTTTCGATCTGCTCCAGATGGCCAAGCGAATTGGCCCACAGTGCAAAGCCGCCTATACGAAGATCTGTCCGGGGAGAAAAGTCTCACCCTGGACTGCGTCGTTGTTGATGATTGAAGGAGCCATCGAGCCTATCGGTGACGACACAGAGGAACTCCCAATGAAAGCACCAATGTCGGTGTCAAAACCGGCGGATCTCGGGTAGGGGTCCCGAACTGTGCGTCTAGGCGGATGGTAACAGGAGACAAGGGACACGATGTTTTACCCAGGTTTGGGCCCTCTTGATGGAGGTAAAACCCTACGTCCTGCTTGATTAATATTGATGATGTGGGTATTACAGGAGTGGATCTACCACGAGATCAAGGAGGCTAAACCCTAGAAGCTAGCCTATGGTATGATTGTTGTTCGTCCTATGGACTAAAACCATCCGGTTTATATAGACACCGGAGAGGGCTAGGGTTATACAGAGTCGGTTACAATGGTAGGAGATCTACATATCCGTATCGCCAAGCTTGCCTTCCACGCCAAGGAAAGTCCCATCCGGACACGGGACGAAGTCTTCAATCTTGTATCTTCATAGTCTTGGAGTCCGGCCGATGATGATAGTTCGGCTATCCGGACACGCCCTAGTCCAGGACTCCCTCACCTGCCTTTGCGGCAAAGGTTGTGTTAATTGTGCAAGGCCAAATACAGTTCTTTTATGTAGGAAAGCTGATGTATATGTCCGGGGAACCCGCCTCGCAATGCCGAAGACAATCTGCGCGCCGAACACGTCGTCATTGAAGACTGGTTCAGGGTCTACCGAGGGAGTCCTGGGCTAAGGGGTCCTCGGGCGTCCGGTCTATTCGATATGGGCTGGACTAATGGGCCGTCAAGATACAAGGAAGATGACCACCTCTCGTGTCTGGTTAGGACTCCCGTATGCGTGAAAGCCAAGTTTAGGTGTCCGGATATACTATTTCCTTTCTGTTAAACCAACTTTGAACAACCGCAAGCCCCTCCGGTATCTATATAAACCAGAGGGTTTAGACCGAAGGCAGGATCAGAACATTGATAGGCTAGCCAAGCTAGGGTTTAGCCATTACGATCTCAAGGTAGATCAACTCTTGTAACCCCTATACTCATCGAATATAATCAAGCAGGAGTAGGGTTTTACCTCCATTAAGAGGGCCCGAATCTAGGTAAACACTATGTTCCTTTGATCATTGTTACCATTATCCTCAAACGTACAGCTTGGGTCCCAATACCCAAGGTCCGTCGGTTTTGACATCGACGTCTAGGGCACACACTGGTCCAGCACACTCTCAGCGGGCATCGCATGTGCGCGCTATAGAGGTTGCCGCCACCGTCTTCCACTGATCCGTCCTCAGAGTAGGCACCACATTGAAGGATGTGGTGGCTGCAAGACTGAAGCGGGAAGGTGCCAACATTGTTTGGGTTAGATTCTTAACTTGTGTGAGCCTTTGCACTTGTGGTGGTAGAACCAACCCACGCCTCCCCCCCCCATGATGGTGGTGGAAGATTGACACGAACACAGGGGAAGGTGATCGGTAGGGAGAGTGGGGGCGGTTTCCACTTCTTGAGCTTGCGTTGTTTTTTCCCATGAAGAGGAAAGGGTGATGTAGCAAAGTAGAGATAAGTATTTCCCCCGGTTAGAGAACCAAGGTATCAATCTAGTAGGAGGCACAAGCAAGTCCCCAATCTATACACCTGCACAAACAATCAAACATTTGCACCCAATGCGATAAAGGGGTTGTCAATCCCTTCACGGTCAATTGCAAAGGTGAGATCTAATAGAGATAGGTACAAAAGATTGATAAAACATAAAACAAAATAAAAGTAAATAAATTGCAGCAAGATATTTTTGGTATTTTTAGATCTGAAAATATATAATGGAAAATAGACCCGGGGGGCCATAGGTTTCATGAGAGGCTTCTCTCTCAAAGGCAAATAATACGGTGGGTGAACAAATTACTGTCGAGCAATTGATAGAAAAGCGCAAAGTTATGATGATATCCAAGGCAATGATTATGCATATAGGCATCACGTCCATGTCAAGTAGACCGACTCCTGCCCGCATCTACTACTATTACTCCACACATCAACCGCTATCCAGCATGCATCTAGATTATTAAGTTCATAAAGAACGGAGTAACACCTTGAGTAAGCTGACATTATGTAGAGGGATAAACTCAAGCAATATGATGAAAACCCCATCTTTTTATCCTCAATGGCAACAAGACAATACCTGCCTCGCTACCCCTACTTTGTCACTGGGTGAAGATGCCACTTCTTGAGCTTGCGTTGGTTTTTACCTTGAAGAGGAAAGGGTGATGAGGCAAAGTAGAGATAAGTATCTCCCTCAGTTAAAGAACCAAGGTATCTATCCAGTAGGAGACAACGCACAAGCCACCAATACCTGCACAAACAATCAAACAACTTGCACCCAACGCGATAAAGGGGTTGTCAATCCTCTCAGGGTCACTTGCAAAAAGTGAGATCTGATAGATAGATAAACGAAAGGTAAAATATTTTTGGGTTTTTTGGTTTATAGATCTAAAAGTAAAAATTGCAAAATAATAGATCGCAAACTAATATGATGGAAAATAGACCCGCGGGCCATAAGTTTCACCAGAGGCTTCTCTCATGAAGGCAAATAATACGGTGGGTGAACAAATTACTATCGAGCAATTGATAGAAAAGCGCAAAGTTATGATGATATCCAAGGCAATGGTTATGAAATATAGGCATAACATCCGTGTTAAGTAGACCGACTCCTACTTGCATCTACTACTATTACTCCACACATCGACCGACTCCTGCCTGCATCTAGAGTATTAAGTTCATGAAGAACAGAGTAATGCTTTAAGTAACATGACATGATGTAGAGGAATAAACTCAAGGAATATGATGTAAACCCCATCTTTTTATCCTCGATGGCAACAATACAATATGTGCCTGGCTGCCCCTACTGTCGCTGGGATAGGACACCGCAAGATTGAACCCAAAGCTAAACACTTCTCCCATAGCAAGAAAAACCAATCTAGTTGGCCAAACTAAAGTGATAGTTCAAAGATAATTACAAAGATATCAAATCATGCATATAAGAAGTCAGAGAAGATTCATACAATATTCATAGACAAACATATCATAAATCCAAAATTCATCAGATCTCGACAAACACACCGCAAAAGATGATTGCATCGGATAGATCTCCAAGAACATCAAGGAGAACATGGTATTGACAATCAAAGAGAGAGAAGAAGCCATCTAGCTACTAGCTATGGACCCGTAGGTCTGTGGTAAACTACTCACGCTTCATCGAAATGGCAATAAAGTTAATGTAGAAGCCCTCAGTGATCGAATCCCCCTCCAGCAGGATGCCGGAAAAGGCACCTAGATGGGATCTCACGGGAACAAAAGGTTGCGGCAATGGAAAAGTGTTTTTGTGGATGCCTCTGGTGGTTTGGGAATATATATGAATATATAGGAGGAATATCTAGGTCAGGAGGTCACCGAGGGGCCCACAAGGTTGGGGGCGCGCCCTCCCCCCTTGTCACCGCTCGTGGATCTTCTGACTTGCACTCTAAGTCTCCTTGGTGTCTTATGGTCCAAGAAAAATCGTTGCGAAGGTTTTATTCCTTTTGTATTCTGTTTGGTATTCCTTTTCTGTGAGGCTCAAAAACAAGGAAAAAAACAGAAACTGGCACTGGGCTCTAGGTTAATAGGTTAGTCCCAAAAAATATAAAATAGCATATTAGTGCAAATAAAACATCAAAAATAGATAATATATAGCATGGAACAATAAAAGATTATAGATACTTTCAAGCATCCCCAAGCTTAATTGCTGCTCATCCTCGAGTAGGTAAATGATAAAAAAAAGAATTTTTGATGTGGAATGGCTACCTAACAAGTTTATCCATGTAATTTTATTTATTGTGGAATGAATGTTCAGATCCATAAGATTCAAAACAAAAGTTTAATATTGACATAAAAACGATAATACTTCAAGCATACTAATAAAGCAATCGTGTCTTCTCAAAATAACATGGACAAAGAAAGCTATCCATACAAAATCATATAGTCTGGCTATGCTCCATCTTCGTCACACAAAATATTCAAATCATGCACAACCCCGATGACAAGCCAAGGAATTGTTTCATACTTATGATGTTCTCAAACCTTTTCAACTTTCACGCAATACATGAACATGAGCCATGGAGGTGGAATATAATATGGTGGTTGTGGAGAAGACAAAAAATAACGAGATACTCTCACATCAACTAGGCGTATCAACGGGCGATGGAGCCCATCAATAGATATCAATGTGAGTGAGTAGGGATTTCCATGCAACGGATGCGCTTGAGCTATAAGTTTATGAAAGCTCAAAAAAGAAACTAAGCCGGTGTGCATCCAACTTGCTTGCTCATGAAGACCTAGCGCATTTGAGGAAGCCCATTGATGAAATATACAAGCCAAGTTCTATAATGAAAAATTCCCACTAGTATATGGAAGTGACAAAATAGGAGACTCTCTATCATGAAGATCATGGTGCCCCCTCTCTCTTTTTCTCTCATTTTTTTCAATGCCCTCTTTGGCCTCCTTTTTTTATCTAGGATTCATTGGCCTCTCCTTTTTTTCTCACATGGGAGAATGTTCTAATAATGATGATCATCACACTTTTATTTACTTATAACTCAAGAATTACTAATCGGTACTTAGAACAAAATATGACTCTATATGAATGCCTTCGGCGGTGTACCGGGACGTGCAATGACTCAAGAGTGACATGTATGAAAATTATGAATGGTGGCTTTGCCACAAATATTATGTCAACTACATGATCATGCAAAGCAATATGACAATGATGAAGTGTTTCATAATAAAAGGAACAGTGGAAAGTTGCATGGCAATATATCTCGGAATGGCTGTGGAAATGCCTAAATAGGTAGGTATGGTGGCTATTTTGAGGAAGGTATTTGGTGGGTGTATGGTACCGGCGAAAGTTGCGTGGTACTAGACAGGCTAGAAACGGTGGAAGGGTGAGAGTGTGTATAATCCATGGACTCAACATTAGTCATAAAGAACTCACATACTTATTGAAAAAATCTATTAGCTATCGAAACAAAGTACTATGCGCATGCTCCTAGGGGATAGATTGGTAGGAAAAGACCATCGCTCGTCCTTGACCACCAGTCATAAGGAAGACAATCAATAAATAAATCGTGCTCCAACTTCGTTACATAACGGTTCACCATACATGCATGCTATGGGAATCACAAACCTCAACAAAAGTATTTCTACAATACAAAATTACTCACTAGCATGACTCTAATATCACCATCCTCATATCTCAAAACAATCATAAGGAATCAAATTTCTCATAGTATTAAACGCACTTTATATGAACATTTTTCTTATATCCCTCTTGGATGCCTATCATATTAGGACTAAATTTATAACCACAGCAAATTACCACATTGTTTAGAGAAACTCTCAAAATAATATAAGTGAAGCATGAGAGTTCAACAATTTCTACAAAATAAGGCCACCACCGTGCTCTAAAAAGATACAAGTGAGGCACTAGAGCAAAATTGCCTAGCTCAAAAGATATAAGTGAAGCACATAGAGTATTCTAATAAATCACGATTCATGTGTGTCGCTCTCAAAAGGTGTGTACAACAAGGATGATTGGGGCAAACTAAAAAGTAAAGACTCATATCATACAAGACGCTCCAAGCAAAACACATATCATGTGGTGAATAAAAATATAGCTCAGATGCTTGGTTGTCCTTGAATATTACCTTCGGGGTGCCTTGGGCATCCCGAAGCTTAGGCTCTTGCCACTCCTTATTCCATAGTCTGTCAAATCCTTACCCAGAACTTGAAAACTTCACAACACAAAACTCAACAGAAAATCTTATGAGATCCGTTAGTATAAGAAAATAAACCACCACTTTTGGTACTGTTGTGAACTCATTCTTTATTTATATTGTTGTAATATCTACTGTATTCCAACTTTTCCATGGTTCATACCCCCCGATACTACCCATAGATTCATCAAAATAAGCAAACAACACATAGAAAACATGATCTGTCAAAAACAGAACAATCTGTAACTCTCTAATACTTATGTAGCAACAAAAATTATGAAAAATTAGGGAACCTGGGAAATTTGTGTAGCAATATTATCCAAAAAGAATCATTCCAAAAGCAAGCTTCTTTAAAAAATTGAAAAGTATTTTCCTGGGCACAAAAGTTTCTCTTCTTCAGCAAGATCAAAACAACTATCATCGTAAGCCACCCAAAGGTGTTACTTGGAACAAACACTAATTAAAACACAAAAACACATCTAAATAGAGTCTAGATGATTTATTTATTGCAAAATAGAACCAAAAACCAAAGAAAAATAATAAAATTGGGCTGCCTCCCAACAAGCGCTATTGTTTAATGCCCTTAGCTAGGCATAAAAACACAAATAGATCTAGGTATTGTCATCTTTGGTATGCAATCCATAAGTAGCTCTCCTAATAGATTCATATGGCAACTTAATTTCTTTCTAGGAAAGTGTTCCATGCCCTTTCTTGACAGAAATTGAAATCTAATGTTTCCTTCTTTTATATCAATAATTGCACCAATCGTTCTAAGGGAAGGTCTACCAAGAATAATAGGACATGTAGGATTGCAATCTATATCAAGAACAAAGAAATCTAAGGGCACATAATTCCTATTTTCAACAATAAGAACATCATTAATACTTCCCATAGGTTTCTTAATAGTGGAATCCACAAGATGCAAATTTAAACAAAACAATCATTAAATTCATGGAAACCTAGCACATCACATAAAGTTTTTTGAATCGTGGAAACACTAGCACCCAAATCACACAAAGCATGGCACTCATAATCTTTAATCTTAATCTTAATAGTAGGTTCCCACTCATCATAAAGTTTTCTAGGGATAGAAACTTCCAATTCAAGATTTTCTTCAAAAGATTGCATCATAGCATCAACGATATGTTTAGTACAAGCTTTGTTTTGATTATGAGCATGAGGATAATTCAACATGGATTGCAACAAGGGAATACAATCTATTAAAGAACAATTATCATAATTAAATTCCTTGAAATCCAAAAGAGTGGGTTCATCGCTACTTAAAGTTTTGACCTCTTCAATCCCACTTTTATCAATTTTTGCATCAAGATCTAAAAACTCTGAATCATTGGGACACCTTTTAACTAAAGTTGACTCATCTCCAGTCCCATATGTATCAAGATTTATATTGGAAAACAAAGATTCAATAGGAGTCACATCAATCATCTTAAGATCTTCATCATTATTTTCACGAAAACTAGAAGAACACGCTTTTACAAACCAATTTCGTTTAGCATGCATCTTAGCGGTTCTTTCTTTGCACTCATCAATGGAGATTCTCATAGCCTTTAGAGATTCATTGATATCATGCTTGGGTGGAATAGATTTAATTTTCAAAGAATCAACGTCAAAATAAATTATATCCATGTTCCTGGCCAAATCATCAATCTTAAGCAATTTTTCTTCAACCAAGGCATTAAAATTCTTTTGCGAACTCATAAATTCTTTAACGCTATTATAAAAATTAGATAACGTTGTATTATAATTTCCATAAGAATTGTTGTAGGAATTACCATAATTATTAGGGGAAATACTAGGAACAGCCTAGGATTAAAATTACCTCTATACGCATTATTACCAAAATTGGTCCTACCAACAAAATTCACATCCATAGATTCATTATTATTTTGAATCAAAGTAGACAAAGGCATATCATTAGGATCAACAGAAGCACTCTTGCTAGCAAATAATTTCATAAGTTCATCCCTCTTTCCACTCAAAACATTAATTTTTTCAATTGCATGCACTTTTTTACTTGTGGAAGATCTTTCGGTATGCCATTGAGAATAGTTAACCATAATATTATCTAGGAGTTTAGTAGCTTCTCCTAGAGTAATTTCCATATAATTACTTCCCGCGGTCGAATCTAGAAGATTTCTAGAAGAAAAATGCAATCCGGCATAAAAAATTGTATGATCATAAATAAATTTAAACCATGAGTAGGGCAATTTCGTAACATCAATTTCATCCTTTCCCAAGATTGTGCAACATGTTCATGATCAAGTTGCTTAAAATTCATAATCTCGTTCCTAAGGGAGATGATCTTAGTGGGAGGAAAATACTTGGAAATAAAAGCATCTTTGCACTTATTCCAAGAATCAATATTATTTTTAGGTAAAGATGAAAACCAAGTTTTAGCACAATCTCGAAGTGAGAATGGAAATAGCTTAAATTTAACAATATCATTATGCACATCTTTCTTCTTTTGCATATCACATAAATCAATGAAATTGTTTAGATGGGATGCGACATCTTCACTAGGAAGGCCAGAAAATTGATCTTTCATAACAAGATTCAGCAAAGCAACATTAATTTCACAAGATTCCACACTAGTGGCGGGAGCAATCGTAGTACTAATAAAATCATTATTATTAGTATTGGAAAAGTCACACAATTTGGTATTCTCTCGACTCATCATGACAAAGCAAGCAATCTAGCACACAAGCAAACAAAAATCAAACAAAAACCCGAACGGAACAAGGGTGAAGAAAAGGGCGAAGAAAAGGGTGAATCTTTTTGAAAATCGCTTTAAAAGTGGGGGAGAGGAAAACGAGAGGAAAATGGCGAATAATGTAATGCAAGAGATGAGCGTTTTATGATGGGTACTTGGTATGTCTTGACTTGGTGTAGATATCCCCGGCAACAGCGCCAGAAATTCTTCCTGCTACTTCTTGAGCTTGTGTTGGTTTTTCCCTTGAAGAGGAAAGGGTGATGCAGCAAAGTAGAGATAAGTATTTCCCTCAGTTAGAGAACCAAGGTATCGATCCAGTAGGAGACAATGCACAAGCCACCAATACCTGCACAAACAAGCAAACAACTTGCACCCAACACGATAAAGGGGTTGCCAATCCCTCCACGGTCACTTGCAAAAGTGAGATCTGATAGAGATAGATAAACAAAAGGTAAAATATTTTTGGGTTTTTTGGTTTATAGATCTGAAAGTAAAAGATTGCCAAATAGTAGATTGGAAACTAATATGATGGAAAATAGACCCGGGGGGCATAGGATTCACTAGAGGCTTCTCTCATGAAGGCAAATAATATGATGGGTGAACAAATTACTCTCGAGCAATTGATAGAAAAGTGCAAAGTTATGATGATATCCAAGGCAATGATTATGAAATATAGGTATCACGTCCATGTTAAGTAGACCGACTCCTGCCTGCATCTACTACTATTACTCCACACATCAATCGACTCTTGCCTACATCTAAAATATTAAGTTCATGAAGAACAGAGTAACACTTTAAGTAAGATGACATGATGTAGAGGAATAAAACTCAAGCAATATGATGTAAACCCCATCTTTTTATCCTCGATGGCAACAATACTATACGTGCCTTGCTTCCCCAACTATCACTGGGAAAGGACAACGCAAGATCAAACCCAAAGCTAAGAACTTCTCCCATTGCAAGAAAAACCAATCTAGTTGGCCAAACTAAACTGATAGTTCGAAGAGAATTACAAAGATATCAAATCATGCATATAAGAAGTCAGAGAAGATTCAAATAATATTCGTAAATAAACAGATCATAAATCCACAATTCATCAGATCTCAACAAATACACCGCAAAAGAAGATTACATCGGACAGATCTCCAAGAACATCGAGGAGAACATGGTATTGATAATCAAAGAGAGAGAAGAAGGCATCTTGCTACTAGCTATGGACCCGTAGGTCTGTGGTAAACTACTCATGCTTCATCGGAAGGGCAATAGATTTGATGTAGAAGCCCTCCGTGATCGAATCCCCATCCGGCAGGATGCCGGAAAAGTCCCCTAGATGGGATCTCACGGGACAGAATGTTGTGGCGGAGGAAAAGTGTTTTCATGGATGCCTATGGTGGTTTGGGAATATATGTGAATATATAGGAGGAAGATCTTGGTCAGGAGGTCAACGAGGGGCCCACAAGGTAGGGGCGCGCCCTCCCCCCTTGTCGCCACCTCGTGGATCTTATAACTTGCACTCCAAGTCTCCTGGGTGTCTCCTGGTCCAAGAAAAATCATCGCGAAGGTTTTATTCCGTTTGGACTCTATTTGATATTTTTTTTCAGCGAGGCTCAAAAACAAGCAAAAAGCATAAACTGGCACTAGGCTCTAGGTTAATAGGTTAGCCCCAAAAATAATATAAAATAGCATATTAATGCATATAAAACATCCGAAATAGATAATATAATAGCATGGAACAATAAAAAATTGTAGATACGTTGGAGACATATCAAAGGACACCGCAAGATTGAACCCAAAACTAAGCACCTATCCCATTGCAAGAAAAACCAATCTAGTAGGCCAAACCAAACCGATAATTTGAAGAGAAATACAAAGATATAAAATCATGCATATAAGAATTCAGAGAAGATTCAAATAATATTAATAGATAATCTGATCATAAATCCACAATTCATCGAATCTCGACAAACACACCGCAAAAGAAGATTACGTCGAATAGAACTCCAAGAACATCAAGGAGAACATGGTATTGAAGAACATAGAGAGAGAGAGAGAAGAAGCCATCTAGCTACTAGCTATGGACCCGTAGGTTGTGTTAAACTACTCACGCTTCATCGGAAGGGCAATAGGGTTGATGTAGATGCCCTCCGTATATGAATCCCCCTCTGGCAGAGTACCGGAAAAGGCCTCCAGATGGGATCTCATGAGGTCAGAGACCTGCGGAGGTGGAAAAGTATTTTCGTGATGCATCTGAGGGTTTTGGAATATATGTGAATTTATGGGATGAAGGAGTAGGACAGGGGACTCCCTAGGGGGGCACAAGGCAGGGGCGCCCCCCTGGGGCGCGCCCTGCACCCTTGCCGCTGCCTCGTGGGTCTTCTGACTTGGACTCCAAGTCCTACATGTGTCTTTTGGTCCAAGAAAAATCATCGCAAAGTTTTATTCCATTTGGACTCCATTTGATATTTCTTTCCTGTGAAACTCAAAAACAAGGAAAAAGCATAAACTGGCACTGGGCTCTAGGTTTGTCCCAAAAATAATATAAAATAGCATAGTAATGCATATAAAACATCCAAAACAAATAATATAATAGCATGGAACAATAAAAAATTATACATACGTTGGAGACATATCAAGCAGTCCCAAGCTTAATCCCTGCTCGTCGTCGAGTAGGTAAATGATAAAAACAGAATTTTTGATGTGGAATGCTACCTAACATATTTCTCCATGTAATTTTCTTTATTGTGGCATGAATATTCAGATCCATAAGATTCAAAACAAAATTTTAATATTGGCATAAAAATAATAATACTTCAAGCATACTAACAAAGCAATCATTTCTTCTCAAAATAACATGGCCAAAGAAAGTTATCCCGACAAAATCATATAGTCTGGCTATGCTCCATCTTCATCACACTAAGTATTAAATCATGCACAACCCCGATTTTAGCCAAGCAATTGTTTCATACTTTAGTATTCTCAAACTTTGTCAACTTTCATGCAATACTGAGTGTTAGCCATGGATATATCACTATAGGTGGAATAGAATATGGTGGTTGTGGAGAAGACAAAAAGAAGGAGATAGTCTCACATCAACTAGGCTTATCAATGGGCTATGGAGATACCCTTTAATATATATGAATATGGGTGAGTAGGGATTGCCATGCAACAGATTCACTAAAGCTATAAGTGTATGAAAGGTCAAAAGAAACTAAGTGGGTGTGCATCCAACTCACTTGCTCATGAAGACCTAGGGCAATTTGAGGAAGCCCATCATTGGAATATACAAGCCAAGTTCTATAATGAAAAATTCCCACTAGTATATGAAAGTGACAATATAGGAGACTTCCTATCATGAAGATCATGGGGCTACTTTGAAGCACAAGTGTGGAAAGAGTATAGTAACATTGTCCCTTCTCTCTTTTATGTCATTTTTTTCTCTTTTTTTTGGTGGGCTTCTGTGGCCTCTTTTTTTATTTGGGCTTTGGCCTCTTTTATTTTTCTTAAAGTTTGGAGACCCATCCCAACTTCCGAGGGAATCATAGCTTCCATCATCCTTTCCTCACATGGGACAATGCTCTAATAATGATGATCATCAAACTTTTATTTACATACAGCTCAAAACTTACAACAAAACGGAACGGTGGAAGTTGCATGGCAATATTATCTCGTCATGGAAATGGAAATGCCATAATAGATTGGTATGATGGCTGTTTTGAGGAAGGTATATGGTGGGTGTAATGCACCGGTGAAAGTTGTGTGGTACTAGAGAGGCTGGCAATGGTGGAAGGGTGACAGTGTGTATAATCCATGGACTCAACATTAGTCATAAAGAACTCACATACTTATTGAAAAAGTCTATTACCTATCTAAAGTAAGTACTACACGCATTCTCCCAGGGGAAGGGTTGGTAGGAGTTAACCATCGCATGATCCCGACCTCCACACAAAGGAAGACAATCAATAAATAAATCATGCTCCGACTTCATCACATAATGGTTCACCACACTTGCATGCTACGGGAATCACAAATTTTAACACAGGTATTTATACCAATCCATAATTACTCACTAGCATGTCTCTAATGTCACCATCTTTATATCTCAAAACAATATGCAAGGAATCATACTTCTCATAGTATTCAATGCACTTTATATGAAAGTTTTATTATATCCCTCTTGGATACCCATCATATTAGGACTAAATTCATAACCTAAGCAAATTCTCACCTTGTTTAGATATACTCTTAAAATAATATAAGTGAAGTAAGGGAGTTCAACAATTTCTATAAAATAAAGCTACCGTCGTGCTCTAAAAAGATATAAGTGACGCACTAGAGCAGATTGCCTAGCTCAAAAGATACAAGTGAAGCACATAGAGTATTCTAATAAATCATGATTCATGCGTTTCCCTCTCAAAAGGTGTGCACAACAAGGATGATTGTGGTAAACTAAAAAGCAAAGACTCATATCATACAAGACACTCCAAGCAAAACATATCATGTGGTCAATAAAAATGTAGCCTCAAGTAAATTTACCGGTAGATGAAGATGAAAGAGGGGATGCCATCCGGGGCATCCCCAAGCTTAGGCTCTTGGTTGTCCTTGAATATTACCTTGGGGTGCCTTGGGAATCCCCAAGCTAAGGCTCTTGCCACTCCTTATTCAATAGTACATAAAACCTTTACCTAAAACTTGAAAACTTCACAACACAAAACTCAACAGAAAAATCATGAGATTCGTTAGTATAAGAAAATAAATCACCACTTTTGGTTCTATTGTGAACTCATTTTTTATTTATATTGGTGCAATATTTACTATATTCATACTTCTCCATGGTTATACTAAAGGAAATATGCCCTAGAGGGAATAATAAAGTTGTTATTTTATATTTCCTTATTTCATGATAAATGTTTATTATTCATGCTAGAATTGTATTAACCACAAACTTGATACATGTGTGGATACATAGACAAAATACCGTGTCCCTAGTAAGCCTCTAATAGACTAGCTCATTGATCAAAGATGGTTAAGTTTCCTAACCATAGGCATGTGTTGTCATTTGATAAATGGGATCACATCATTAGGAGAATGATGTGATGGACAAGACCCATTCGTTAGCTTAGCATTATGATCGTTCAGTTTTATTGCTACTGCTTTCTTCATGTCAAATACATATTCCTTCGACTATGAGATTATGCAACTCCCAGATACCGGAGGAATGGTTTATGTGCTATCAAACGTCACAACGTAACTAGGTGATTATAAATATGCTCTACAGGTATCTCCGAAGGAGTTTGTTGGGTTGGCATAGATCGAGATTAGGATTTGTCACTCTGAGTATCAAAGAGGTATCTCTGGGCCCTCTCGGTAATGCACATCATAAAAAGCCTCGCAAGCAAAGTGACTAATGAGTTAGTTGTAGGATGATGCATTAAGGAACGAGTAAAGAGACTTGCCAGTAACGAGATTGAACTAGGTATGAAGATATCGACAATCGAATCCCGGGCAAGTAATATACCGATGACAAAGGGAATAACATATGTTTTCATAATGGTTCGACCGATAAAGATCTTCGTAGAATATGTAGGAGCCAATATGAGCATCCAGGTTCCGCTATTGGTTATTGACCGGAGAGGTGTCCCGGTCATGTGTACATAGTTCTCGAACTCGTAGGGTCCGCACGCTCAACGTTCGATGATGATTTTGTATTATATGAGTTATGTGATTGGGTGACCGGATGTTGTTCGGAGTCCCGGATGAGATCACAGACATGACGAGGAGTCTCAAAATGGTCGAGAGATAAACGTTGATATATAGGATGATAGTATTCGGACACTGGAAATGTTCCAGGTAGTATCGGGTATTTGTCGGACTACCGGGGGGGGTACCGGAACCCCCTGGGGAATAATGGGCCACATGGGCCATAGGAGGGGAGCATGCCAGCCCACATGGGGTGGAACCCCCCTTATGGTAGGAGGTCGAATAGGAGAAGGAAGAGAGGGTTCGCCCCCCCTTCCTTCCTCCTTCCCTCTTCCCTTTTTCCCCTTCCGGTAAAAGGAAGGGGGGCGAATTGGACTAGGGGCCCAAGTAGGATTCCTCCTACTTGGGGCGCCCCAAGGCTGATCCCCTCCCCCTCCCACCTATATATACATGGGGAGGGGCGCCTAGAACACACACCAATAATCGTTAGCCGTGTGCGGCGCCCCCTCCACAGTTTACACCTCCGGTCATATTCTCGTAGTGCTTAGACAAAGCCCTGCACAGATCACTTCACCATCACCGTCACCACGCTGTCGTGCTGACGGAACTCATCTACTTCCTCGACACTCTGATGGATCAAGAGGTCGAGGGACTTCATCGAGCTGAACATGTGCAGAACTCAGAGGTGTCGTACGTTTGGTGCTTGATCGGTCAGAACGAGAAGAAGTTCGACTACATCAACCACGTTGGCAAACGCTTCTGCTTTTGGTCTACAAGGTTACGTAGACACACTCTCCCCCTCTCGTTGCTATGCATCTCCTAGATAGATCTTGCGTGAGCATAGGAATTTTTTTGAAATTGCATGCTACGTTTCCCAACACATACCCCCCGATACTACCCATAGATTCATCAAAATAAGCAAAGAACACATGAAAAATAGAATCTGTTTAAAACAGAACAATGTGTAGTAATCAGGAAACTTCGTATACTTATGTAACTCCAAAAATTCTTCAAAATTAGGACAGCCTGGGAAATTTGTATATCAATCTTGTGTAAAAATTTCAGATCACAAGCACGCTTCTGTTAAAAGTGAAAATTATTTTACTAGGCGCAAAAGTTTCTGTTTTTCAGCAAGATCAAATCAACTATCACCGTAAGCCATCCCAAAGGTCTTACTTGGCACAAAGACTAATTAAAACAATAAAACACATATAACCAGAGGCAAGATGAAAATTTTTATTCAAGATAGGAAAGAAAAATATTGGGTTGTCTCCCAACAAGCGCTTTTCTTTAAAGCCTTTTAGCTAGGCATTGATAATTTGAATGATGCTCACATGAAAGACAAGAATTGAAGCACAAAGAGAGCATCATAAAACACGTGACAAGCACATATAAGTCTAACATACTTCCTACGCATAGGCATTTTATAAGCAAAAACATTATCAAGGCAAGCAAAAACTAGCATATGCAAGGAAGAAGAAAGAGATGATAGCAATCTCAATATGAAGAAAGGTAATTTAGTAACATGAAAATTTCTACAACCATATATTACTATCTCATAATAATTGCTTGTGGCATCTTATTCAAATTCAACAATATAGCTATCACATAACATATTCTCTACATGATCCTTATGCATACAATGTTGACACTCTTCCAAAATAGTGGGATTAACATTAATTAAAGTCATGACCTCTCCAAACCCACTTTTATCAAAAACTTCATAAGATTGATCAAACTCCAAAGTAGCGGGATCATTATTTTCTAAAGTTGACACTCTTCCAAACCCACTTTCAATATTATAGCAAATATATTCATCATGAGGCTTAAATAAAGTTTCAAGATCGTAAGAAGCATTATCATCCCAATCATGATCATTGCAATAAGTAGCAGACATAGCAAAACTAGCATCCCCAGGCTTGGCTTTTGCATATTATTAGCACAATCAACATTAATAGAATTTATAATAACATCATTGCAATCATGCTTTTGATTCAAGGAACTATCAAGTATTGGTGCAATAGCAATAATCTCATGTTTAACATAAGGATATATAGCAAATTCATCCCCATAAGCATAATTAATATTGGCATGGCCATTAGAATAGCAAGCATCATGTTCATCAAGAGATATTTCAATCAAATCAATGGAATCATAATCATCTATTGATTCATGCATATCATTATTTTCTTCCAAAGCAGTGGACATTCTCTCAATAAATTATTTAACATAGGCATTAGAAGCATAGTTTTCATAGCAATATTTAAGTCTGTCAAAATTTTCAGATTTGTAGAGAGTAATATCATACTTTTCAATAAAAGAAGCAACTTCATAAGCACCCTTAAAAGCAACAAATTCTTCAATTTGTTAGATATCATAGTAACTATAAACACCTTTGGCATAAGAGGATAAGATTTCATTATCATTAAGCTCACATAGGTAGGGAAGGTGTTTTTAGGGTTCTTTGAGCAACAAGTAAAATCAAAAATTTCACATAGATTCAAAGCATATCATAGCAAACAATTTATTTGATTCCATAAGAGTCCCCCTTTTTCAGACAAATGATGACACACAAAATGAGCATGCTCATCTAATGATTTTCCCTCAACTAAACTAGTTGGGGTTTCAGCACGAGCACATATGGATCAAAGATGATCCAAGTAGAAAACTTTAAGTGGATCCATATGAATAGATTTTTAGCAAGCAAAGATGCAAGCAAATAGAAGGCAAATGGAAACACAAGCAAAGATAGGAAACGAGCAAAAAGGCATACCGAAGAAGGCAGATCTTTTTGTATTTTTCTGAAAATCATTGTAGAAGTGGGGAAGAGGAAAACGAGAGGCAAATGGAAAATAATATAATGCAAGAGATGAGAGTTTATGGTGGGTACTTGGTAGGCTTGACGTAGACCTCCCCGGCAACAGCGCCAGAAATTCTTCCTGCTACTTCTTGAGCTTGTGTTGGTTTTTCCCTTAAAGAGGAAAGGGTGATGCAGCAAAGTAGAGATAAGTATTTCCCTCAGTTAGAGAACCAATGTATCAATCCAGTAGGAGGTACAAGCAAGTCCCCAATCTATGCACCTGCACAAACAATCAAACACTTGCACCCAACGTGATAAAGGGCTTGTCAATCCCTTCACGGTCATTTGCAAAGGTGAGATCTGATAGAGATAGCTATAAAAGATTGCTAAAACGTAAAACAAAACAAAAGTAAATAAATTGCAGCAAGATATTTTTGGTATTTTTGGTTAATAGATCTGAAAATATATAAAGGAAAATAGACTCGGGGGGCATATGTTTCACTAGAGGCTTCTCTCTTGAAGGAAAATAATACGGTGGATGAACAAATTACTGTCGAGCAATTGATAGAAAAGCGCAAAATTATGACGATATCCAAGGCAAAGATTATGCATATAGGCATCACGTCCGTGTCAAGTAGATCGACTCCTGCCTGCATCTACTACTATTACTCCACACATCGACCGCTATCCAGCATGCATATAAACTATTAAGATCATAAAGAACGGAGTAACGCCTTAAGTAAGATGACATGATGTAGAGGGATAAACTCAAGCAATATAATGAAAACCCCACCTTTTAATCCTCGATGGCAACAATACAATACGTGCCTCGCTACCCCTACTTTGTCACTTGGTGAGGACACCGCAAGATTGAACCCAATGCTAAGCACATGTCCCATTGCAGGAAAAACCAATCTAGTTGGCCAAACCAAACCGATAATTCGAAGAGAAATACAAAGATAGGAAATCATGCATATAAGAATTCAGAGAATATTCAAATAATATTCATAGATAATCTGATCATAAATCCACAATTAAGCGGATCTCGACAAACACATAGCAAAATAAGATTACATCGAATAGAACTCCAAGAACATCGAGGAGAACATGGTATTGAAGAACATAGAGAGAGAAGAAGCCATCTAGCTACTAGCTATGGACCCGTAGGTCTGTGGTAAACTACTCACGCTTCATCGAAAGGGCAATAGGGTTGATGTAGATTCCCTCCATGATCGAATTATCGGTCAGAGACCTGCAAAGGCAAAAAAGTATTTTCGTGGATGCCTCAATGGGTTTTGGAATGTATGTGAATTTTTAGGATGAAGGAAGTAGTACAGAGGACTCCTGAGGGGCCACAAGGCAGCCCCCCCCCCCCCGGGGGTGCACCCTGCACCCTTTTCTCTCTTGTACATGACACTCTATTTTAGAAAGTATATACAGGAGGCTGCTTTTCTCTCTTGTACGACCAAGCCCAGGGTAGGGTAGCAATCTTGTATCTATGTTCTCGATCATTTCTTTGGTGTGGCCCTGCCTTACTTTTTTATCTTCAATCCTATCAATTTATATATGTGCCTGAGTTATCTAGGCCATCAACCAACCGTCTTAGGAATCGATAAGCAAAGGACGAGGCATTGACCTAATTATTTTATCCCTTTAGAAATACTAAGATAAGATGCTGAGAAAGGTTTGACTAATGGCTGCGCAGCGAGCCAACACTGTTAGAGAAAAATGTCCATTGAATAAATTGGGGGAATGAGGAAATACTAATAGGACATTAATGCCTTGGATAAATAAACACAAAATAGCGGGCACCAACATCTTAAAGTGAGGATGTTGTACTAGGAGATTAATTACCTAATCAATAAATGGATTAAGCAACGCAATGAGTCAACATAATCAGAAAAATATCAAATCCCTTGATCAATAAGCGCACGGGCGCATGGATTATTCCCGGACTAAAAATTACTCATGTGGCTAAGAGCACTCCCATTATACCTTGAGATATATCATACACATTAAATATATATATTTAGATTAGACATAGCCTCTTTAATGGAGTGTATCTTATTTTTCTACCGGCACTAAGACTCGAGTTTCATGATTAATGAGAGGCCGATAAACCTTGGTGTGCACCTGCCTGCCACTTGATGGGTGTCTTTGTGGACAGGAGTACTAGTATTGTACTAGGATATACCATTCTTATTAAATTTGAATGTACAACAGTTTTGCTCTCTCGTTGCAATGCATGTGCATATGTGCTACTACCTACGCGAAGCTGCTTGATGCTAAATTCTTGCAAGTTGGCGCTGTCGTTTTCCGCAGCCGGGATCAATCCCTTTTTTTGAACCAAAATCGTAGAACAATCATTCTATGGTAAAAATATATTAAAAAAATATGTACAAAAGCGTGATATACAAGGAGATCAACCAACTCCAGTTTTATGGAACCCAAAAGGCAACATGGTCCACTAGTTCAGAAGTTGTCTGGTCCAATTGACAAGCAGTGTTTTAAACTTATCCTTGATGCGGTGTTGCAGAAGCAGAAGGTTTGCCTTAAGAGCCCTTCTCCACGCCTGAATGGAAGGGGTCTGAGCTCTGAAAATTTTCCCATTGCACTGCATCCAGATATTCCAACAACCCATGATCAAAATTTCCATAGCAATGTTGGGAGGAAAGGCTTCTGAGAGCAGAATTATTTCATCAAAGATTGAGATGCCTCGTCATCGCTGTCCTAGGATAGAGATCCAGCAATCATGGGAGAAATCACAGTCCCAAAAAAGATGCAGGGTTTTTTCTTCTATGCTGAGATGGCATGTCTCATGGTCATAAGAAGGCAGATGAAAGGATTTCCTCTTTAAAAGACCCCTGGAATTTACTCTATCATGTAAGATGAGCCAAAAGAAAATTTTGTATCGATGAATAGCTAGATTCTTCCAAATCTCCTTGAAGATGGTAGGTGATTGTGATCTTTCTCGGACAAGCACTTGTACAATTTGATGGAGGAAAATGCAGTTCCCCGGGAGTAACTCCAGATATCATGGTTCTCAAAAAGATGAGTATTTTGAATAATAGACTGAAGTTCTTGGAACTGTTGTAATGCTTGGATGGAGAGTGGAGTGTGGAAGTGGTCCATAGGGTTATAAAAATGTAGGAGTTCTTGCACTTATAAATCTACTCCGAGTGAGAAAGAATGGAGTTCTGGGTATTTATGCTGAAGAGTATCATGACCCCAATTATCTTGCCAAAAATTTATAGAGTTTCCTCTACCAACTTCTCCCTTAGCCTAATGCTTGAATAATGGCAGCAACTTGAGAATCCCTTTCCACCAAAAAGAGCCCACAGGTCTGGAGGTGAGGATACCATTGGGATAATAAGATTCCCAAATAAGATTCACCCAGGGCAAGTCTGCATGGTTTAAAAATTTATGGATGTGCTTCATCAGGAGGCATTTATTGTGAGTGGTTATGTCTAAAATTCCCAGAACTCCTTGAGTTTTGGTTATACAAACTTTCTCCTAGGAAATCAGAGCACGGCCTCTTTCTTCCCTGCCATACTTTCGCCGAAAGCACAATCCGAGGAATTTATTGATTTGATCAATAATGCCAGCAGGTAGGGGGAGTGTGCTCCTGAAAAAATTTGGTAAACTTGTGAAAACTGACTTAATGAGTGTGAATTTATCCCCATGAGATAGCAATGTGGAGTAGCCAGCAAGTCTTCTACCAATCCTTTTAATGATGGGGGCAAAGTCTTGTAGATTAGGTTTGAGTAGGCTGAGAGGTAGGCCCAGGTAAGTGAGAGGAAGACTGCCAATAGCACATCCTGAATTGTTGGCCAGAAGTTGCATCTTGTGATCTGGTGTGTTGATTGAAATCATTGCAGACCTGTCAAAGTTTATCCTTAGGCCAGTGTATGCAGTGAAATGCATCAGGAGATTCTTGAGCTGCTCTAATTGAATTCTGCATGCAGGCATAATTAAGACCGTGTCATCTGCGTATTGAATTACTGGAAAATTAGGACAGGGTGCAGCTCAAGAGGTTTTTAGATGAGGCCTATCATCATTGCTTTATTTAGAATTGATTGGAGCAGATCAGCAGCAAGTACAAACAACAGTGGGGATAAAGGGTCTCCTTGTCTGACACCTCTTTTGCAGAGAAACTGTTTTCCAGGCACACCATTGAGTAGCACTGAAGAGAAGACAGAAGCAAAAATCATATCCATCCACATGAGCCATCTAGGTCCAAAGCCTCTAGAAACCAAGATATCTTTGATGGTCTGATGTTCAATCATATCAAAGGCTTTCTCAAAGTCTAATTTAAGAAGTAGCAATTCCTTATTAGAAGACTTGCACTGGTAAAGATATTCATAAGACCAGGCCAAACAATCTTGGATAGATCTAGATTTTAAGAAACCATATTGATTTGTATGAACCAACTTGAGGATTAATGTTTGCAATCTGTTGGCAAGTAGCTTGGTGATAATCTTTATGGAACAGTTGAGCAAAGAAATGGGTCTGAAATCATTTGGAGTAGCTAGAGCATCTTTCTTTGGAATGAGTGTAATATAAGAACTGTTGATGCTCTGTAAACTGATGGTTCCTTTGAAGAACTCATCAATCAATGCATAGAAATATGGAGAAATGATGTCCCAACAAAATTTAACAAAATCAGTGTTAAAGCCATCTGGTCCAGGGGCTTTGTCAATAGGCAAACCCTGAACCACTATCAATCTCAGCTTTAGAGAAAGGTTGCTCCAGAAATGGTAGATCATTAGTTCTGTCAGTCAGAGTCTCCAGTTCAAGGAGATTGAAAGTAGGTGTGGAAGTGCTAAGTCTTTTCTTGACAGCATTTGGAAGAATATCAGCCTTTATATTATGCTCCCGGCAAATATTATCATCCTCATCTTGAAAGCTATCAATGTGGTTCACTCTGTATTTTATAGTTGCCTTAGCTTGAAAAAGCTTTGAGTTTGCCTCTCCAAATTTGACCCATCTAATGGTGGCTCTCTGCTGCCAATATATCCTCTGCCACTCCAGAAGTTGTAACAAATGCTGCTTAAGAAAATTCCTGCCATTCCATTCTGAGGTAGATAAAGGACTGAATTCTTCTATAGAATCAAGAAGAAGAATCACCTCATTAGTATTTTTGATTGATCTGGTCAAATTGGAAATAGTTTAGCCCAGATCTTGAGGCACTTTCTCAATCTCTTTAATTTAGCTGAAATTCTCTTGGCAGAATAAGTGATGTGAGTATCCTGTTCGTAGCTTTGCTTGACCACTTCTTTGAAACCTTGCACTTTCATCCAGAAGTTTTCAAACCTGAATATTTTGGATTTGGGAATGTGTGTGCCAATTTGAATCATGCATGGGATGTGATCAGATATTGGTTTGGCAAGGTGCAGGACCATTATATTGGGGAATTCTGTGGTCCAAGATTTTGAAGTAAAATCCCAATCCAATTTCTCTAATAGAGGGGCATCTTGCATATTACTCCAAGTGTAATGTCTACCCTTTAGAGGGATTTCAATCAAAGCTAGGGCATTGATGGACTCATTCAATTGCAACATCTCTGTGAAGTTTCCACCATCCCTATTTTTGTCACTTGGAAATCTAACATAGTTGAAATCTCCCATTATAATCCATTTAGTATCTGCAGGCATTTGAATGTATTTGAAACCAATTCAGGAATTGAGCTCTTTCTGGTCCTTGACAAGGCCCATATATATTGGAGAGAATGAAAGAATCTCCAGATAGAGTAGAAGTAAAACGCACACACAGAGTGAAATCATTGTGAAATAGATGTTCTCTTGTAAACAGAGAGCCATTCCAGGTACTAAGTAGCCCTCCCGAAGCACCTACTGAAGGGAGAAACTCAAATTGATTAATTCTCCTAGGACAAAAGTTCTTGATGTATCTAGCATCAAAAAATTCTCTTTTAGTCTCTTGAATGCAGATGATGTCAGCATTGGATTCATCGATTTTATTCCTCAAGGCCAGCCATTTGTTAGGATCATTAATGCCCCTAATATTCCAATTCAAAATACTCCAAGTCTTGTTCATTTGAGGCATGGTGAAGTGTGTCTGCAAAGGTTATGTCGATGTTCTTTGACTGTAGAATGAATTAGACTATAGCCAGCACAATGACCCAAATTTTGGAAAGCCCACAGAGAATTACAGAAGCAGAAAGCCTCCAAAGCTGATCCATTACTGTCAGCCAAAACTTTAAAATGTGACAGACTACCCAGCAACAATCAGGCATAGCACAGAAACCAGTGGAAATGGAACCATTATCCCAAAAAGCTTTCCAGATCATGAAAGAAGGAGAACTGAGATAAGAGAAGATTGCAGCCATCATATCTGATAACGTTCTTACAATACTTGCACAAAAGGAGGTCCACACAGCAAGGTTCTAGATTAAAGTAAACATCCCAGCGACAAAAGAGCTAAATTAAAGTAAACAACCCAGCAACAAAAGAGCTAAAACACAGGTCCAGCAACAAAAGACTACAACTAAAACTCTAGGGACTGAAGATTGCAGGCTTCTTCTGCACCCCCTTGGCAAAATTCTTTGTATCCTTCTTTTTTCTTGGGCTGCTGAAGCATCTCCTAAGTGCAGTCCTTAATGTTCGCCTTGCAAAAGGAAACGGATAGGTTTTTAATAACTCTTGAGGGTAAAGCAGGTGGATCAGTGCTACAAGGGAGGCAATTTTTATCTTTGCAAACTCTTCCTTTAAAACCTTTATTAGCTTCGTGGAATCGATAACTTCTTCGTACCTCAGTTTCACATATGGGAGCCTTGTCTTTCCTTTTCTTTCGAGCATAAACGTCAGATGTGCTTGCCGACAAGGTCCTTGGTCACCCTCTGCACTATTGTGTGTTGGAGTAATAGGATGGGCTGAGGAAACCTCATGTTATATGCTAAACTGCTGACAAGTAGGAGTGTGACCAGAGATACATGAGTCAGGCAGGGCAAAAGGAATGAACTTTTTATTTACAGATCCTTCGATGATGTAATTCCAGAGTTGAGAAGATAATAATGATTTAGCCCAGCTGAAGCTATCAGGTGTTAAAAGAGCAACAATGACAAACTTAAACCATTCACATGGTACCTGAACCACTTTGTCTGATCCTTTAGCAGGCTTGAAATGTTTGTCCCACAGATCCAGTCATTCCTTAGACAGGAAATCATCCCCTGCATCTGGCAAAGAGATGTCTGCTGTTATGTCTCTGAATTGAGATCCCAACTATTCTAGAATTGGCACATTAGGAATAGTAATTGAAGTATTGAAACTAGGTAGAGGGAAACCAGGTGGATGCCCAAAACTGGTACATTCAGAGCTGTCATAAACAGCAAGAGTGTCCACTGGAACAAGAGGGCCAACAACTATGATATCCTAAGCCAGAAAATTGTTCACACTATTATCCAAAGGAACTCCAGCTGGGGCAGAATTGGCAGGTGAGTGTGGTACATTGTCAGTGTGCTTGTTGCTCTGCATGGTAGAAACATTATCAGAGGCAGGAATGTTCATTTCCTAGACAACCTGCAGCATCTCTATAGTGGCAACATCCTGTTGAACTGCAACAACTTGCGGCACCTCATGCAACAAGTTTTCATTGTGTGGCTGCAAAGTAGTTTGATCCAGAACAAAAGCTTCTTCAGCTGCAACTGGCTCTAAAATTAGCAGATTAAGGTCAAAGTTTGCCTGGAATTCTAGATGCTGATCTGGGATGACCAGAGGAGCTAATAACTCATCCAGATTTGGAGAGGGAGGACCTCCAAAAATAGAATTGTCAGACTGGGCTTCTCCTACAGGCAATCCAAAACTCAGACCAAGAGATAAGGTCAAGTCACTGCCTCCTTCAATTTGCACTTCCTCCTCGAGAGGTTCAAGCAGATCATTAAGTTCCAAAAACTCTCCAGCTTGGATTTCCTGATCAATGGGGTGTGGTTGCTGAGGCATTGCCCAATGCCCCCAGCCTTCATCCTCTTCCACTTGTTCTGGGGCATTAACATCTAGTTGAATAAGATGAAAGCCAACAGGACCTACAATCATGTTCTAGTTGGGGTGATGGAATTGCTCTTGCGGTCTGGGGTGGGGATTACCATTTGCAGGCACTTGATCTTCATCAGGTGGAGGATTATCAATGGGCATGTCTTCAAAGATAACCACTGGACATGTCCAAGACTGCCCACTAAAGTTTTTAGCTCCTGAGACCAAGATACTGGCTGGGATGTCACGAAGTACATCAATCTTAACACGGATAACAACTGTTACATCAGACGACTTAAATCTATCCCAAACCATTAATTGCCCAAAACTAGGAGTGGCATTATAAAGTTCATGGAACGAACGTAGATCAGTAGGAAAACCCACAATTAGTAGTCAGGCATCCCTGGAAAGTTCAAAGTTCCTCCAATTCAACCCCTCATTGTGCCTTTGGAAAACAACATGGATGTCTCCAAAAGCATGCGGGCCTCTGTTAACCAGGAAATCCCAATCAGCCACACTAACCAACCTCACATAAGCTTGTCCAAATGGGCAGTGAGAGATAGAAGAGACCCCCATGCGCTTGGAATGGAGAAAGTCATGCAGAACTTTTTGAACATTGACGAAAGCAGCCTCACCTTCTGGCATGGGGATGATTGTAGCAATGGCGAGGTCTTCGTTGGCAGGAGCAAGAACACCATGGATAACACGGTGGCGAGCGGGCCTACCATCAACCTCAATGCCGTGGCAGCCGGCGGGGAGGAAGGGGGTGGGATCAAAAGGAAACGTAGCCATGTCTGGCAACACCGGCGAGCTCGAGGGAGCAACAGTGGAAAACAGAGGCGATGAATGCGGATGTTGCAGGGGAGCAGCGATGCGGTGGGAATCAGAGGCGTCAAGCCGAGCGGCTGCGTCTCTATTGAGTGGCCCCAGAGAATGTGAGTCAGGTTGTTTGACCGAATAGGGCTCGAGCGCGAGTCACTGATAGGTGGGTACCACCAAGAGATCATCGGTTTGTTTGAGAATCTGAAGTCCTCGGATTTTGTTGCTGGTTGATGGGCGGAGTATTGGAAGCCGGAACGTTAATTGCGCCACGTATTCTGCAATTAGCCTTAATATGGCCCATTCTATTGCACCCATGGCAGCGAATTCGGTTAGTGCAATTGGGCTGAGAGTGGCCCGTCGCAAGACAACGGACAGAAAAAGGAGATATATCATAATGGGCCTTAGAGGCACCTGAACGATTGCCAGGCCCATCATTTTGAATGCCCCTTGATCGCGCCCCATCAATAGCAATGTTATTGGGTTCAGTTAAGGTGGGGTTTGAAGATGACCTTGATTGAGTCAGGCGCTGAGAATCAATCAATTCATGCATACCTGAAGGATGAACATTCAAATTACCCGAAGGGAAAATTCGTGGGGATTGAACTGCTCCAGCGTAAGATCTGCGATCTTTGGAATGGTCAACCAAGGTCCATTCCTGCTCAATTTCCTGCTGATAAAGTCTGAATTCTTTGCAAAAATCCGGACCTCCCTTGCCCCAAAGGAAGAAACCCATATTGAATAGATCATTTGAACAATTCCCACCTTTGATGATGGCGAAACCCACATCTCTAGAGGCAACACTGAATTAGAAAGACCAATTTTGCAGAGGATACCTTGAAACGGGAGGCATGGCCACCATAACAAGATTGCAGAATGAGACTGGCCGAATCAACATTGATGCGGAGCTTTGAACGAGAGAATTCCGCCACCATGACAAATTTCTTGAGCTTGCTACCTTCAAATGATTCACTGGCACATCAAATTGCTTCCAGATGAAAGCCTCAAACGCCAACCAGGCTCGAACTTGAGGTCGGAAAGGGCAATACTGAAAAGAAATCACTAGCGCTGAAGGAGAAGACGAGAAGGATGTTGGCCGCCGGTGCCAAAGTGACGGCCGGCAGGGATGTTGGCCGCCGGTGCCGGAGTGGTGGCCAGCGGGTACGGTGGCCGCCGGTGCAGGAGTGGCGGCAGCGGGTATGGTGGCCGCCGGAGCCGGAGTGGAAGCCGGCGGGAGCGGTGGCCGCCGCGGCCGGAGTGGCACGCAGCGCTAGGAGACGAGAGCGCTAGGGGCTGAGTCCAAAACCATGAAACTCATTTTGACAAACCGGTATAGTAGTAAGGTCCGGGATCGATCCTTGATAGGCCCTCGTCTAGATTATCGGGAGGTTTCGTTGGTCACTTTCATTGTCCACTTGTTGAGCACATACTTTGACCACGGAAATTAGCCAAAGAATTTTGGTGCATTCGGAAAATCAAGTGGTATGTAGCAGTATGCATCCAATTTTCTTTTTACGAGAGCCGCCACCAATCAAGGCGGCGCACCCACATTTACATGCTTAGTATGTACTTCCTTCGTTTTAAAATAGATGATCATTTGTACTAATTTTAGTATAAAACTGAGTCATCTATTTGACCATTTATATTAACTTTAATATAAAATTGGGTCATTTATTTTAAAATTAGTATAAAGTTGATCATCTATTTTGAAACGGAGGAAGTATACCTATGTGAAGACGTTCCGCCAGTCGCTATAGACTGGAACACAGCTGATCAAATGCCAGTTCGTCGGCAGCCGGGCTACAGTCATAGTAATATTGTACACATCTGCATTCCAGCTCATGTGTTCGGCACGCCAAGTTAACACAAGAAACATTGAAAGCTGGAAGTGTCTATGACCATGAGAAACCAGTCTGATCAGTTTAGTTAATCATTTTAAACAATTAACGAGCCGTAAACGCTGGGTCTCTCTAGGTTGAATTATTCAGTGAGGCCTCGGCGGCGCGTCCATCGCAAGCGAATCTCACGGATCCGTGATGCCTGACAGCATCTTCAATGGACAGGCGCTTGCGCAGCATGCTAAATTGTTTTTAAGCGTTAAATAGCATTTTAGGGTGTTGAGTTGGTGTTTTGCTTTATCAAAAGCGCAAAAACATGGCACCCAATTTAGCGGCCCTACCTGTAGCAGCCTAGATTTACAGCGCGCGAGTGGATGCATCAAATACGCAGCGTGGTGCAGTTTTTCTCTGCTCGTTGAACCTTGTTTACCGCACGCGGGGCTATGGTGTGACTGCTGGAACGCTATTTCCGATCACGCGTGGGCTATATAGCCGCTTTTTCCAGCGCGCAGCTTATCTAGTGCATCCGTTGAAAATGCTCTAAATACTGAATCAGCTCACAAGATCCCACTTGATTGAGCCGCACTCGTCTAATATTTCCACTCAATCTGATGTGACGAAGGGGAAAAAGTAGGTTAAACTTGGAAGCACAATAAAACCCACGTCGATGACTCTAGAACCGGGGCAGAGATACAACCTACTTTTTTTGTAAAGTAAATACTAAGGGCATCTCCAACAGTCGTAAGATAGGTGTTGGTTAACTTACCACCTAGGATACAATAATGATGTGGCATGTAATAAATAGGGAGAGAGAGCAAAGTTGTATATAGATTAACCAACAACCTTTGCACAAGCTTAAGGTGAAATAGAGAGCAATCACATTTATTTTCTCACCATCTATTGGATAGCTTACATACAACCTATTGGAGTAGTTGTATGATAACTTGTTGGTTGATGACAAGGACATTTTATCAACAAGACTAACATACAGCCTGTTGGAGATGCCCTAAGTCATTTAGATCATTATTACAGTAATTATTTTATCGAAGATATATGGCTCTTCCCACCAAGAATGAAAGCAAGGCAGAAGGTAAATAAGACTCCTAGGCTTTCCTTTACGGGGCCATTTCTATTCCAGGCGAAGCACGAAAAAGTTATAGCTCGTTCAAACAGCTCCACTAAAATGGTCGACTACGTACACACGATATAACTTGTTCGTTCGTTAGTTACTCCACCTAGAAAGGGAAGCCGTTAAGAAATAGTCTAAAGTTTTTACCTATATTTGTAACACTCACGAGCTGCATTGGCGGTGGACTGACTCCGGGCAATACTCGTCCAGGGATCGATCCGAGACCCATTCTCAAGCTAAGCTATGACTAGTTCTTTCTGAAGCATGAACATTCACTCTCAACTCGAAATTTCCGCTTCGCAACCTGTATAATAATTCAAGCATTGGATGTTCCTAATGATGATGATACTTTCAACGTATTATAGAACTCAATGCTATTAACACTCAAGTGTCAACTCTTAAACTTTCAGTTCTTGCATTCAGTAATTTGCATGTGCACACTCCCTATTGGTGAAACTATCTTTTTTTCGGAAAAACTTCCGATCTATTCATCTTCAATCATGGTATTACAACGAACACTAAAAATAATAAAAATTACATCCAGATCCGTAGACCACTTAGCGACGACTATAAGAGCATCTCTAACCCCGCTCCCCCCGGCGAATTTTTAGCGCCGGTGGCCGAAAATCGGCCCAGTCGCGCCCACAGGACCTCATTTAGCGCCGGTTTGGGCCAAATCCAGAGCTGGCGATCTCGACCCGAACCCAAGCGTCCGGGTGTCGCCTGGGTACGCCGGTAGAAGCAAAAAGGGGTGTGGGGGTGCTCTGTCGGCGAGAGGAGGCCCTTTTCCCGCCGTTTCCTCCCGCTTCCCCCCTCGGCTTCCCTCTCATTCTCCATTCCTCCCGCCAAACTCCGCCTCCTCCCTTCCAAGCCAACCGCCATGCAGCCAAAGAAGTACGTATTCCCTCGTGCCACGACGGATACCACAGCCGCCGCCGTCGCCCGGCCGAAGCAAAGGAAGAAGAGGGCGCCGCTGTCCAAGGCCCCGGGCATGACCAACGCCGACTGGAAGGCGGAAGTGAAGTGCCGGGAGGCCGTCACCGCCGGTAGGCGCAACAGGGCCAAGAAGGCCTGGGAGAGGGCGGCGCTCGCGGCCATGGAGGAGGCGGAGCAGGCGGAGCGCTCGGCGGCCGAACAAGCCGAGGCGGCTCACGTGGGGATGATGAAGCCGGCAAAGAGTCGGATCTCCGGGCGGCTTCTCGTCATCGCCACACCCATGGAGCACGCCGTCGTCGGGCTATGCCGACGGCGACGTCCACGGTGGTTTCAACCCCAACGTCG
This sequence comes from Triticum aestivum, assembly GCF_018294505.1. Classification (NCBI taxonomy): domain Eukaryota; kingdom Viridiplantae; phylum Streptophyta; class Magnoliopsida; order Poales; family Poaceae; genus Triticum; species Triticum aestivum. The sequence continues at coordinate 469,780,645 of NC_057810.1, read as the reverse complement.
CCTTCCCCCATGGGCGCCCAGTCCAGCGCACGCCCTCGCCCGCGTTCGTCGGCATGCAGTACCCTCCATACACGTACTCGCTGCCGGACTACGTAGCCTCCCCGACGCCACCTCTCGGCCGCGGCCTCTACTCGCAAGCCTCCTCCTCATCGCATCTTGGTGACACCGACACGACGGAGGCCGACATGGAAGACATCATCGCAGCCGGCTCGGCCACCGCCGTCGCTTCCCCTGGGTTCACTACCCAAGACGACTCGATTGATCTCGGCGACATGGACGACGAGCTCGACTACGATGAGGAAGAGCCAGAGGAGGAGGAAGAGGAGGAGGAGGAGGAGGAGGAGGAGGAGGAGGAAGAGGAGCCGGCGCAGACGAGGAAAGGCAAGAAGAAGAAGAAGAAGAAGAAGAAGAAGAAGAAGAAGAAGAAGAAGAAGAAGAAGAAGAAGAAGAAGAAGAAAGTGGTGGCCAAGACCGGCGAGCCGTGCATCAAGTGGGCGACCAAGGAAGATGAGTGCCTCTCCGAAGTGTGGAAAGTCGTCTGCCTTGACCCGATCACCGGCATGAACCAGAACATCGACACGTATTGGTACCGCATCAAGGCCGAGTTTGACGAGCGCAACCAACCGGGGGTCGAAGGCGATGACGAACCATTTGGGGCTCATCCAAATGGCGTGTAACAAATGGCATGGGATCGTCGAGGAGGTCGCGGCTCGGCCAGAGAGCGGCACCAGCGTCGAGGATCAGGTACAGCACGCCGCCCTCTCCCTATTCCTCTCGCCGTGCGCGCACCCATTTGCGCGCCCACACTGACTGATGCTCGCTCATCAACGCAGCTGCTGCGCATGTTCGCCATGTACCGCGACGACAACAACGACCAAGAGTTCAAGTACCTCCACGTCTTCAAACGGATCGACAAGTGCGAGAAGTGGGCGGATATCCGGCGCACCCTCGCCAAGGCCAAGGAGACGTACAAGCCGGACATGCCGACACCGGGGACGGTCGACGGGCGCCCGGACGACAACAAAGGGGCCAAGAAGGAGAAACACGATGAGTCGACTGCCACATGCGTGCAAGAGTCCATCGAGTATTGCCTCGCCAACGCCAAGACTAGGGCCGCCCAGCGAGAAGAGAAAACAGAGTCACGGTGGACTGCATTGATGACAAATAGCACCGTCAAACTCGACTTGCTCCATACCAACCTCGCCGCGAAGCTCAAAGCTCAAGACGCCAAGAAGAGGAACAACGACCTGGCTTTCTTGATGGGCGACGCTAACATGCTCCAGAGTGGCGATGAGAAGCTCAAGGTGTGGTTCCTGGCGGAGCATGGACTCATCCTGAACTAAATACCGGCGACTCCAACACCGACGCCGTCGCCGCCGCCCAGCCCGACTGATGATGCCTCTGCGATGCCTAGCAGCACAGAAGCCGCGCCGACCAGTCCAGAAGTCACGCCGACTCCTCCCAGCCCGCGCACGCCGACGACGACGCCGAAGGGCGACCTTAACGTTTGATAAATTCCTTTCGCGTCCTTCCTTTTTTTGCGCCGAACTATTGCCTAACCTTCCATTTAATCGTCGGACTGTGGCACTGATCGCCAAACTATTGTGATGATCGCCAGATTATGGCCTTTTTGGAGCGGGAATGATCAAGTTTGAATATGGGGCGCGTTGCTGGGGCCTTGGGGGCTGGCACCTGGGGGCGTGGCTGAAGGAAATATGCCCTAGAGGCAATAATAAAGTTATTATTTATTTCCTTAATTCATGATAAATGTTTATTATTCATGCTAGAATTGTATTAACTGGAAACTTAGTACATGTGTGAATACATAGAAAAAACATATAGTCCCTAGTATGCCTCTACTTGACTAGCTCATTAATCAAAGATGGTTATGTTTCCTAACCATAGGCATGTGTTGTCATTTGTTGAACGGGATCACATGATTAGGATAATGATGTGATGGACATGACCCATCCGTTAGCTTAACATTATGATCATGTCAATTTCATTGCTACTGCTTTCTTCATGACTTATGCAAGTTCCTCAAACTATGAGATTATGCAACTCCCAAATACCGGAGGAACACTTTGTGTGCTACCAAACGTCACAACGTAAATGGGTGATTATAAAGGTGCTCTACAGGTGTCCCCGAAGGTGTTTGTTGGGTTGGCATAGATCGAGATTAGGATTTGTCACTCCATGTTTCAAAGAGGTATCTCTGGGCCCTCACGGTAATACTCATCACTATAAGACTTGCAAGCATTGTGACTAATGAGTTAGTTGTAGGATGAAGTATTACGGAACGAGTAAAGAGACTTGTCGGTAATGAGATTGAACATAGGTATTAACATACCGACGATCGAATCTCGGGGAAGTAACATACCGATGACAGAGGGAACAACGTATGTTGTTATGCGGTTTGACCGATAAAGATCCTCGTATAATATGTAGGAACCAATATGAGCATCCAGGTTCCGCTATTGTTTATTGACCAGAGACGTGTCTTGGTCATGTCTACATAGTTCTCGAACCCGTAGGGTCCGCACGCTTAACGTTCGATGACGATTGGTATTATGAGTTTATGTGATATGATGTACTGAAGATTGTTCGAAGTCCCGGATGTGATCACGGACATGACAAGGAGTCTCGAAATGGTCGAGACATCAATATTGATATATTGGATGACTATATTCGGACACCGGAAGTGTTCCGGAGAAGTTTCGGATAAAACTAAAGTGCTGGAGGGTTACCAGAACCCCCAGGGGAACTAGTGGGCCTTGATGGGCCTTAGTGGAGAGAGAGGAGGGCCACAGAGGGGCTGGCCGCATGCCCCCTCTTGAGTCCGAATAGGACAAGGGAAGGGGGGCGGCGCCCTCCCCCTTTTCCTTCTCCCTCTCTCCCTCTCCTTCCTTCCCCCTCTCTTCCCTTGTTGGAAACCTACTAGGAATAGGATTCCTAGTAGGAATCCTACTTGGGACGCGCCCATGAGGGCCAGCCGGCCTCCCCCTTGCTCCTTTATATACGGGGGCACGGGGGCACCCTAGGATACACAAGTTGATTGTTTAGCCGTGTGCAGTGCCCCCCTCCACAGATTTCCACCTCGGTCATATCATCGTAGTGCTTAGGCGAAGCCTTGCGCCGGTAACTTCAACATTACCATCACCACGCTGTCGTGCTGACGAAACCCTCCCTCAACCTCAGCTGGATCTAGAGTTCGTGGGACGTCACTAAGCTGAACGTGTGCAGATCGCGAAGGTGCCGTACCTTTGATGCTAGGATCAGTCGGATCGTGAAGACGTACGACTACATCAACTGCGTTGTCATCACGCTTCCGCTTTCGGTCTATGAGGGTACGTACACAACACTCTCCCCTCTCATTACTATGCATCACCTAGAGATAGATATTGCGTGATCGTAGGATTTTTTTTTGAAATTACTGCGTTCCTCAACAGTGGCATCCGAGCTAGGTCTATGCGTAGATGTTATATGCACGAGTAGAACACAGAGAGTTGTGGGCGATAATAGTATACTGCTTACCAGCATGTCATACTTTGATTCGGAGGTATTGTTGGATGAAGCGGATCTGACCGACATTACGCATACGCTTACGTGAGACCGGTTCTACCGACGCGCTTCGCACATAGGTGGTTGGTGAGTGTCTGTTTCTCCTACTTTAGTTGAATCAAGTGTGGCTATGCCCTGTCCCTGTTGAAGGTTAAAACAGCACACTTGATGAAAAATCGTTGTGGTTTTGATGCATTGGTAAAAACAGTTCTTGCTAGAAGCCCATAGCAGCCACGTAAAACTTGCGAAAACAAAGTAGAGGACGTCTAACTTGTTTTTGCAGGGCTTGCTGTGATGTGATATGGTCAAGGCATGATGTGATATAATTTGTTGTATGAGATGATCATGTTTTGTAACAAAGTTATCAGCAACTGGCAGGAGCCATATGGTTGTCGCTTTATTGTATGCAATGCAATCGCCATGTAATTGTTTTACTTTATCACTAAGCGGTAGCGATAGTCGTAGTTGGCGAGACGACAATGATGCTATGATGGAGATCAAGGTGTCGCGCCGGTGACATTGGAGATCATGACGATGCTTCAGTGATGGAGATCATGAGCACAAGATAATGACAGCCATATCATGTCACATATTTTGATTGCATGTGATGTTTATCCTTTATGCATCTTACTTTGCTTAGAACGTCGGTATGATCCCTTACTAAATTTCAAGGTACACGTGTTCTCCTTGAATATGCACCGTTGCTATAGTTCGTCGTGCTGAGACACCACGTGATGATCGGGTGTGATAAGCTCTACGTTCACATACAATGGGTGCAAGCCAGTTTTGCTCATGTAGAATACTCGGGTTAAACTTGACGAGCCTAGCATATGCAGATACGGCCTCGGAACGCTGAGACTGAAAGGTCGAGCGTGAATCATATAGTAGATATGATCAACATAGTGATGTTCACCATTGAAAACTACTCCATCTCGGGTGATGATCGGACATGGTTTAGTTGATTTGGATCACGTGATCACTTAGATGATTAGAGAGATGTCTATCTAAGTGGGAGTTCTTAAGTACTATGATTAATTGAACTTTAATTTATCATGAACTTAGTACCTGATAGTATTTTGCATGTCTATGTTGTTGTACATCAATGGCCCGTGCTACCGTTCCTTTGAATTTTAATGCGTTCCTAGAGAAAGCTAAGTTGAAAGATGATGGCAGCAACTACACAGACTGGGTCCGTAACTTGAGGATTATCCTCATTGCTACACAGAAGAATTACGTCCTAGAAGCAGCGTTGGGTGCCAGGCCTGCTGCAGATGCTACTGATGACGTTAAGAACGTCTGGCAAAGCAAAGCTGATGACTACTCGATAGTTTAGTGTGCCATGCTTTACGGCTTAGAATCGGGACTTCAAAGATGTTTTGAACATCATGGAGCATATGAGATGTTCCAAGAGTTGAAGTTAATATTTCAAGCAAATGCCCGAGTTGAGAGATATGAAGTCTCCAACAAGTTCTACAGCTGTAAAATGGAGGAGAATAGTTATGTCAGTGAACATATACTCAGAATGTCTGGGCACCATAACCACTTGACTCAAGGGAGTTAATCTTCCTGATGATAGTGTCATTGACAGAGTTCTTCAATCACTGCCACCAAGCTATAAAGGCTTCATGATGAACTATAATATGCAAGGGATGAACAAGACTATTCCCGAGCTCTTTGCAATGCTAAAGGCTGCAGAGGTAGAAATTGAAAAGTAGCATCAAGTGTTGATGGTTAACAATATCACTAGTTTCAAGAAAAAAGGCAAAGGGAAGAAGGGGAACTTCAAGAAGAACGGCAAAAAGGTTGCTGCTCAAGAGAAGAAACCCAAGTTTGGACCTAAGCCTGAAACTGAGTGCTTCTACTGCAAAGGGACTGGTCACTAGAAGCGGAACTGCCCCAAGTATTTGGCGAATAAGAAGGATGGCAAAGTGAAAGGTATATTTGATACACATGTTATTGATGTGTACTTAACAAATGCTCACAGTAGCGCCTGGGTATTTGATACTGGTTCTGTTGCTCATATTTGCAACTCGAAACAGGGGCTATGGATTAAGCAAAGATTGGCTAAGGACGAGGTGACGATGCGCGTGGGAAATGGTACCAAAGTCGATGTGATCGAGGTTGGCACTCTACCTCTACATCTACCATCGGGATTAGTTTTAGACCTGAATAATTGTTATTTGGTGCCAGCGTTGAGCATGAACATTATATCTGGATCTTGTTTAATGCGAGACGGTTATTCATTTAAATTAGAGAATAATGGTTGTTCTATTTATATGAGTAATATCTTTTATGGTCATGCACCCCTGCTGAGTGGTTTTTTTGTTGAATCTCGATAGTAGTGATACACATATTCATAGTGTTGAAGCCAAAAGATATAAGTTTAATAATGATAGTGCAACTTATTTGTGGCACTGCCATTTGGGTCATATCGGTGTAAAGCGCATGAAGAAACTCCATACTGATGGACTTTTGGAATCACTTGATTATGAATCACTTGGTGCTTGCGAACCGTGCCTTATGGGAAAGATGACTAAAACTCCATTCTCCGGAACAATGGTATGAGCTACTGACTTGATGGAAATAATACATACCGATGTATGCGGTCCAATGAGTATTGAGGCTCGTGGTGGGTATCGTTATTTTCTTACCTTCACATATGATTTGAGTAGATATGGTTATATCTACTTAATGAAGCATAAGTCAGAAAAATTTGAAAAGTTCAAAGAATTTCAGAGTGAAGTGGAAAATCATCGTAACAAGAAAATAAAATTTCTATGATCTGATTGTGGAGGAGAATATTTGAGTTACGAGTTTGGTCTTCATTTGAAACAACATGGGATAGTTTCACAATTAACGCCACCGGGAACACCACAACAAAATGGTGTGTCTGAACATCGTAACCGTAATTTATTAGATATGGTGTGATCTATGATGTCTCTTACTGATTTACCGCTATCGTTTTGAGGTTATGTCCAATGATGGGCATCCTCAAAATGCCCTAGGTCTTCGTGAGCAAGCAAGTTGGATGCACACCCACTTAGTTTCTTTTCTTGAGCATTCATAAACTTATAGCTCTAGTGCATCTATTGCATGGCAATCCTACTCACTCACATTGATATCTATTGATGGACATCTCCATATCCCGTTGATATGCCTAGTTGATGTGAGACTATCTTCTCCTTTTTGTCTTCTCCACAGCCACCATTCTATTTCACCTATAGTGTTATGTCCATGGCTCACGCTCATGTATTTGCGTGAAGATTGAAAAAGTTTGAAAATACTAAAGTATGAAACAATTGCTTGACTGAAACCGGGGTTGTGCATGATTAAATACTTTGTGTGATGAAGATAGAGCATAGCCAGACTATATGATTTTGCAGGGATAACTTTCTTTGGCCATGTTATTTTGAGAAGACATGATTGCTTTGTTAGTATGCTTGAAGTATTATTATTTTTATGTCAATATTAAACTTTTGTCTTGAATCTTTCAGATCTGAACATTCATACCACAATAAAAAAAATTACATTGAGAAATATGCTAGGTAGCATTCCACATCAAAAATTCTGTTTTTATCATTTACCTACTCAAGGACGAGCATGAATTAAGCTTGGGGATGCTTGATACGTCTCCAACATATCTATAATTTTTGATTGTTCCATGCTATTATATTATCTGTTTTGGATGTTTAATGGGCTTTAATATGATCTTTTATATTATTTTTAGGACTAACCTATTAACCGGAGGCCTAGTGCCAGTTTCTGTTTTTTTTGCCTATTTTAGTGTTTTACAGAAAAGGAATATCAAACGGAGTCCAAACGGAATGAAACCTTCGCGAGGATCTTTCTTGGACCGAAAGCAATCCAGAAGACTTGGAGTTCAAGTCTCGGACTCTACAAGGAGGCCAGGAGGAAGGAGGGCACACCCGAGGGGGGGGGGGGTAGGCGCGCCCCCACCCTTGTGGGCCCCTCATAGCTCCACCGACGTACTTCTTTTGCCTATATATAGTCTTATACCCTAGAAACATCAGGGGGAGTCATGAAACCACTTTTCCACCGCCGCAACCTTCTGTACCCGTGAGAGACCATCTTGGGGCCTTTTTCGGCGATCTGCCGGAGGGGGAATCGATCACAGAGGGCTTCTACATCAACACCATTGCCTCTCCGATGAAGCGTGAGTAGTTTACCACAGACCTTCGGGTCCATAGTTATTAGCTAGATGGCTTCTTCTCTCTCTTTTATTCTCAATACAAAGTTATCCTCGATGTTCTTGGAGATCTATTTGATGTAATACTCTTTTGCGGTGTGTTTGCCGAGATCCGATGAATTGTGGATTTATGAACTTGGTTATCTATGAATATTATTTGGTTCTTCTCTGAATTCTTATATGCATGATTTGATATCTTTGCAAGTCTTTTCGAATTATCGGCTTAGTTTTGCCTACTAGATTGATCTTTCTTGCAATGGGAGAAGTGCTTAGTTTTGGGTTCAATCTTGCGGTGTCCTTTCCCAGTGACAGTAGTGGCAGCAAGGCATGTATTGTATTGTTGCCATCGAGGATAAAAATATGGGGTTTATATCATATTACTTGAGTTTATCCCTCTACATCATGTCATCTTGCTTAACTCCTTACTCCATTCTTATGAACTTAATACTCTAGATGCATGCTGGATAGCGGTCGACGTGTGGAGTAATAGTAGTAGATGCAGAATCGTTTCGGTCTACTTGACACAGACGTGATGCCTATGTTCATGATCATTGCCTTAGATGTCATCATAATTATGCGCTTTTCTATCAATTGCTCGGCAGTAATTTGTTCACCCACCGTAATACATGTTATTTAAGAGAAGCCAGTAGTGAAACCTATGGCCCCCGGGTCTCTTTTCCATTATATTGAATCTATTAGTTTCTCGTCAACTTGCCAATTTCTTTCGCCGTTCCTTTTTATTGCAATCTTTACTTTCCAATCTATACGACAAAAACACCAAAAATATTTACTTTACTATCCCTATTGGATCTCACTTTTGCGAGTGACCATGAAGAGATTGACAACCCCTTTATCGCGTTGGTTGCAAGGTTCTTGATTGTTTGTGCAGGTACTAGGTGACTTGTGTGTCGTCTCCTACTGGATTGATACCTTGGTTCTCAAAACTGAGGGAAATACTTACGCTACTTTGCTGCATCACCCTTTTCTCTTCAAGGGAAAACCAATGCATGCTCAAGAGGTAGCACACCACTCTCGTACTTCTTCGGCCCATCCTGTGTCTTCTGGTCTAGAAAAAATCCACAAAAAGTTTAGCTGCGTTTGGACTCAGTTTAGTATTGATTTCCTGCGATGTAAAAAACAAGTAGAAAACAACAACTAACACTTGGCACTATGTCAATAGGTTAGTACCAAAAAATGATATAAAATGATTGTAAAACATCCAAGAATAATAATATAACATCATGGAACAATCAAAAATTATAGATACGTTGGAGACGTATCAGCATCCCCCAGCTTAATTCCTACTCGTCCTCGAGTAGGTAAATGATAAAAACAGAACTTTTGATGTGGAATGCTGCCTAACATGCTCATCACATATTCTTTTATTTGTAGCATGGACATTTGGACTTTTATAGTTCAAATCAATAGTCTAGTTTTGACATGAAGACTTTAATACTCAAGCATATCAACAAGCAACCATGTCTTTCAAAATATCAACACTAAAGCAAGTTATCCCTAGCCCATTATGCTGAATCGTTGATCCATTCATGAAACACACTCAAATACTAGCTATACCCAATGCTCAAGTACGATCATAGTGCCCCTTAGTTGGTGCTTTATAAGAGAAGATGGAGACTCAAGTAAAAATAAATATTGCATAAAGTAAAAAAAAGGCCCTTCACGGAGGGAAGTAGGGATTTGTAGAGGTGCCAAAGCTCAAAGCAAAAATTGAGAGATAAAAGCATTTCGGGAGGCATACTTTCCCACCAACAAGAACGACTTATGAGTTCCCAACACTTTCCATGCTAGATATACCATGGGCGGTTCCCAAACAAAAAATAAAGTTTATTCCTTTTTCCACCATACTTTCACTCTCCATGGCTAACCGTATCTATGGGTGCCCTCCATACCAATAGTTTCCAAGGAATTTATTATTTTAAAACATAAAGTAAATTCATTTTTCATTTCGGGACTGGGCATCCCTAATATCTTTGATGTACTCTCGTGCAATGACAAGTGAATAAACACTTATCATGAGAATAACACATCTAGCATGGAAAATACGGCCACCCCACACCGCCTCTTGAGTGGTACGAGCACACAAAAGAAATTTATTTTGAAAATTAGAGAGGTCACATGAAAATTTGCTTAGAACGGCATGCAAATACCGCATATAGGTAGATATAGTGGACTCATATGGCAAAAATTGGTTTAAAGGGTTTTGGATGCACAAGCAGTGATCATACTTAGTGCAAATGAAGGCTAGCAAAAATATTAAGAAGCGTCCAACCAATAAATGAAAAACTCATAAGCAAGCATTAAGCATAACGAACGCCAAATAATGCACCACAAGTAGGATGTAATTTTCAGTGCATAACTATTGACTTTTGTGCTTGTATAGGGAATCACAAACTTTAACACCAATATTCTTACTAAAGCATAATTACTCATCAACATTACTCACATATCATATCGTCATATCTCAAAACCATTACAAAGAACCAAGTTTATTTTCTCCAATGATCTTCATGATAGTTTTTATTATATCCTCCTTGGATATCTATCACTTTGCGACTAATTTCATATGCTGCTTTTAATGAGCTCAAACAAATATAAGTGAAGAACATGAACATAATATTTATTTCTCTCAAAATAATCTAAGTGAAGCAAGATAGAATTTCTTAAAAAATTTACGAACTCGCAAATAAATCTAAGTGAAACATGAGAGCATTTCTTCAAAAAATAGCAAAGCACACCGTGCTCAAAAAGATATAAGTGAAGCACTAGAGCAATTCCAAGGCTCTAAAAATTTAAGTTAAGCATAGCATAATTTTTGGCTCTCTCAAAAAGGTGTGTCCTACAAGGATTCAAGACTAAAATTAAAAAGAAAAACAAGAAAAGACTCATATCATACAAGACTCTCCAAATAAAACTCATGATATGTGATGAATAAAAATATAGCTCCAAGTAAAATACCGATGGTCGTTAGAAGAAAGAGGGCATGCCACTCGGGGGCATCCCCAAGCTTAGTTGCTTGATACTTCTTGAATATTATCTTGGGGTGCCTCGGGCTTCCCCAAGCTTAGCCTTTTGCTAATTCTTATTCCCTCATCCATCGTAATATCACCCAAAACTTGAAAACTTCAATCACACAAAACTCGACAAAACCTTCGTGAGATCCGTTAGTATAAGAAAGCAAACCACTAATATAAGTACTGTTGCAACCCATTCATATTTTATTTTTGCATTATATATACTGTATTCCAACTTTTCTATGGCAAAAATCTTCAAAGAAAACCATAGAATCATCGAAACAAGCACACAACACAAAGAAAAAAAGAATCTTTTAAAAACAGAACAGTCTGTAGCAATCTGGATATTTCGAATACTTATGTAACTCCAAAAAATCTGAAAAATTAGGACCACGTGGGAAATTTGTATATTAATCTTATGCAAATAGAATCAACGCAAAAGCACTCTTATGTTAAAAATGGGAATTTTTTCTGAGCGCAAAAGTTTCTGTTTTTCAGCAAGATCAAATCAACTATCACCCAAATTATCCCAAAGGCTTTGCTTGGCACAAACACTAATTTAAACCACAAAAACACATCTAACAAGAGGCATAATTGGGTGTTTTATTGAAAACAGTAAGAAAAACAAAAGGAAAAAAGATACAAGTTGGGTTGCCTCCCAACAAGCGCTATCGTTTTATTCTCCTAGCTAGGCATAAGATTTCAACGATGCTCACACGAAAGATAAGAATTAAAACACAAAGAGAGCATCATGAAACATATGACAAACACATTTAAGTCTAACATACTTCCTATGCATAGGAATTTTATAAGCAAACAAATTATCAAGACAAGAAACATCTAACATATGCAAAGAAGAGGAATAAAACATTGATGACCTCAACATAACAAGACGTAATTTAGTAACATGAAAATTACTACAACCATATTTTCCTATCTCGTAATAATTATATGTAGGATCATATTAAAATTCAATAATATAGATATCACATAACATTTTATATTCATGATCCACATGCATGCAAAGTTGACACTCTTCCGAAGTAGTGGATTATCATCAAATGAAGTCATGACCTCTCCAAGCCCACTTTTAGCAAAAATTTCATAAGATCGAACACTCTCCAAATATGTGGGATTATTTTTAGCTGAAGTTGTCACTCTTGCAAACCCACTTTTAATATTATCGCAAGCATATTCTTCAGGAGGTTTAAATAAATTTTCAAAGATCATAAGAATCATTATCACCTCAATCATGATCATTGCAATAAGTAGTGGACATAGCAATATTAGCATCCTCAAGCTTGGGGTTTTGCAAATTATTAGCATAATTGACATTAATAGAATTTATAGTAAAATCATTGCAATCATGCTTTTCATCCAAGGAGCTTTCATGAATCACTTTATAAATTCCTTCTTTTAACACTTCATCAGAATTTTCAGATTCATGAATCTCAAGCAAAACTGCATAAAGATAATCTAGCGCACTAAACTTACTAGAAATTGGTTCGTCATAATTGGATATTTTGAAAAGATTAGGAAGTGGATGAGGATCCACACCAATAGATTATTAGCAAGCAAAGATGCAAGCAGATATAAGGCACATGGTAACACAAGTTGAGATAGAAAACAAGAGATCTGACAAGAAAAAGGCGAACGAAAAAGAGGGCGAATAAAACGACAATTTTTTTGTGAAGTGGGGGAGAGGAAAACAAGAGGCAAATGGCAAATAATGTAAATTGCAAGGAGATAGGATTGTGATTAGGAACCTGGTTGATGTTGATGACGTCTCTGATGATGCCATAGACCTAGGGTAAGGTCATAGGCCTGACCTATACGCCCCACCCAAGGTCACTACACTAGAAGCAAAGACATTTATAGAACAGCAGAGAGTATCAATTGAAGTCGTCAAGTGCAATCCACTCAACCAGTCATCTCACTCGGATACCCCTCCCTCATAATTTCACTCGACCAAGATGAAGCCATTCGACTATACAAGAAACCACTCGACCTTCAAAAGACTAAGAGCCACTCAGGATGACAACGGTCAGGCGTTCACTCCGTAGTCTTTTAAGATCATTAAATACACTTTATAGCTAGCATTACCAGTAACGCCCAGTCTTAATGTACATTGAACCCCTGTAATGGAGGTGGGCTGGGGTCCTGGTGCACTCTATATAAGCCACCCCCTCCTCTGGGACAAGGGTTCGCACCCCTTGTAACACACCCGTTCCGCCTCAGGGCACCGAGACATAGGGCTTTTACCTCCTCCAAGAGGGGCTTGAACTCGTAAACTCGTGTGTACAACCTCGCCGTAGCTAGGGCCTCGCCTCCTCATACGTACCCCCTATTATTACTATCAGACTTAGTACCACGACAGTTGGCGCCCACCTTGGGGCAAAGCGTCTTAGCGACTTCCGGCGAGGTTGCATTTTCTCCGATCTTTGTCAACATGGTTTCCGACGGCGGTTTGGTCATGGGCCGCGAGTTTCGACTCGGCACGCTCACTTTTGTCGCCGACGACTCCGCCTGGCTCCAGGAGGCCCCCCTCGACGTCGAGGCTCTCCCGATCCGTGGTTCGTCGCACTTCCGTGAGTGCCTGCGGCGTCCTCCTTCGGCAGTCGTCGATCCCATATCAGTCGGTCCTCGCATCGTCTTCTCACTCCGCTGGACACTAGCGCAAGCGATCTGGTCGATCGTGGCTCCAGCGGTGGGTGAAGCACGCGATGGCTCATCATACGATCACCCCCGAAGTCGCGGCAATCGAGCCTGATGTATTTCACTGTGGTCCAGTCGACCTGTTGACTGACTTAGCAGACACATTTTCCGAGAGCGGGAGCTGTGACCCCATGGCAGAAGTCCTTATGGTGAACTCCCATCGCAGCCCACTTGGTTTCCGTCACAGCGGTGGCAACGGTGGCGGTGATGGCCCGTCATTCAGCCACGAGGAGTATCAGCCCTAACCTCTCAACTTGCAGCAGAGGGAGGAGCTGCACCGCCGCAACGTGGAGGCCCTCCAGACCCCTATCATATGGGAAACCACCGAGGCTCACGCCTTGGAGGCGGTGCGCCTGGCCACGCTGGCTGAGCACACTCGTTTGGAGAATCTCCAACATTCTCTCGATGAGCGTGCCTGTCGACTGATCCCCGAGTCCAGTCGACATCCACGACAGTTGTTTCCACCAGAAACTCAGGTATTCCATACACCGATACAGAATCTTGCAGCTGTTGCGCAAATAGCAGAGTCCATTCAGCCGTCCCGTTCAGAGGCTGGAAGAGGCTTGGAACAGATCAGGACACTGCTCCGAGCAGCGGGAGATATGAACTCCATCATGTCCCAGTCGCGAAACAGGATCCACAGCAGATCAGTAAGGGCAGACACCGTTCAGTCGGCACACAGTCCTGGGTCGCCCTTGCGATGTGAAGATCGTGATCACCGTCGAGATCGACACCTAGGAAGAGCTCATGGAGATTTCGACCGGGAGTACGCCCATGACAACCGCCATCGAGTGCCTTCGCCTCTTTTGAGAGACGGGTCGTACGCACCCCGGCGGTATGATGATAGGCGCCCGTATGGTAATGACCGCAGAGTTCCAGTCGAGCCAAAGAGAGCCTGGTTTCGACGCAAGGTCAGTCCTTGTTCAAGGTTGGTCAACCGGAATAGAGCATACAGAGAGGGGCTGGATAGGGACAGGCCCAACGGAAGCAGGGTCCACGTTTCTGGCCCTGAGTGTTTTAAAAGAGCCATCAGAGCAGCTGAGATCCCTCACAACTTTAGATTGGCTACTAGTGTCAGTAAGTTCACGGGAGAATCAAAGCTCGACACTTGGCTTGAAGACTACCTAGTGGCTCTGCACATTGTTGGCGGCAGCGATGAGGTGGCCATGAAGCTCCTCCCTCTGATGCTTGAAGGTTCTGCTAGGGCCTGGCTGAATCAGCTGGCCCCTGGGAGCATTTTGAGTTGGGATGAGTTGGCCCGAGTGTTTACTAGAACATTTGAGGGCACCTGCAAGAGACCTGCTAGTTTGCCAGAATTGCAGCATTGCATGCAGAAATTGAATGAGACCTTGAGTGATCATATCCAGAGATGGATCACTCTGCACCACATGGTGGAGAATGTATCAGATCAGCAAGCAGTCTATGGCTTTAAAGAAGGCGTTTGCTACAGAGAGCTCAATCTGAAGTTCATTCGGACCGGAGATATGTCTCTTGCTCGGATGATAGAGATTGCCACCAAGTACGCTAACGGCAAAGAAGAAGACCGAATCCGGAGTGGCAAGAACAAACCAGTCTCCCAAGACATCATAGGAGGAAATTCCAGTCGGAAGCAGAAGCGAAAGGCTGAGGCAGCAGGCCCTACCGAGGCAGCAGTGTTGAACCCAAGAAAGTTCAAGGGGAAAGCCAAAGGGCCTTGGATCCCTAAGAAAGTGAAGGATCAAGCAGGAAATGATGTGATGGATTTGCCGTGTCATCTACACACCAAAAAGGATGAGGAGGGGAACCTGATTCTCCCCAAGCATACGACTCGACAATGTCGACTCCTAATCCAGAGCTTCCGAGAAAGCCAACCCAGTGAAAAGGACAAAGAGTCTGATAAGGAGGAAGACAAAGACGATGATGGTGGTTACCCCAATGTTAATGCCACTTTGGTGATTTTTGCTGATCCTGAGAGCAAAAGTCGACTGGAAGTTATTAACAG
This sequence comes from Triticum aestivum, assembly GCF_018294505.1. Lineage (NCBI taxonomy): Eukaryota > Viridiplantae > Streptophyta > Magnoliopsida > Poales > Poaceae > Triticum > Triticum aestivum. The sequence continues at coordinate 469,765,149 of NC_057810.1, read as the reverse complement.
AGAGGTGAACATGGTTGCTTCGGCAACACCGAAGTATTTGAAGTGGTTAAAAAACCCTATTACATTCGACCAGTCCGACCACCCGCCACGCGTTGCTACCCCTGGGAGGCAAGCGTTGGTGGTCGACCCAGTCGTTGGGTGCACCAGACTGACCAAGGTTTTGATGGATGGTGGCAGTGGTCTGAATATCCTATACGCTGAGGCCCTCAAAGGGATAGGCATTCTGATGTCCAAGCTCAGCGAGAGCAACATGCGATTCCACGGAGTCATCCTAGGAAAGAAAGCCGACTCACTCGATCAGATCACTCTTGACGTGGTTTTCGGCAATGAGAAGAATTACCGCAAGGAAAAGTTGACGTTTGAGGTAGTGGATTTCGAAAGTGCCTATCATGCCAGTTTGGGCAGACCTGCCTATGCTAGCTTCATGGGTGGACCATGTTATGCGTACCTCAAGATGAAGATGCCTGGCCCCAAAGGCGTGATAACAGACACTGGTAACCGGCAGAGAGCAGAAGATTGTCTTCAGGACGGTGTGAAGATAGCAGATGAGCAGATGGTAGCAGTGGAGTTTCAAGAGTACCAGAAGACTGCAGATCCGAGTGATTTGCTGCATGCCAAGAGGCTTGTCTCGGAATCCGCATTTCAGTTGGCCGGCGAGACCAAGCCAGTCCATATTTACCCGACCGACCCCAATGCTGCTCCGACCCATATCTCAACAACACTCGATAGGAAATAGGAAGAAGCGCTCATCCAGTTCCTCCATGAGAACTGGGACATCTTTGCATGGAAGCCATCTGACATGCCAGGTGTACCCAGTGGACTGGCTGAGCACCGTTTGTGAGTCGACCCAAATGCAAAACCCGTTAGGAGCATCTCTGCCGGTCCGTCGCGGAGAAAAGAAAGGCGATTGGCGAGGAGGTGGCTCGACTTTTGGCTGCCGAGTTCATCCACGAGATATACCACTCCTAGTGGCTCGCCAATGTCGTTATGGTCCCCAAGAAGGATAAATCACTTCGAATGTGTATCGACTTCAAGCACATCAATCGTGCCTGCCCAAAAGATCATTTTCCTCTTCCCCGCATCGACCAGATAATCGACTCAACTACGGGATGGGAGCGACTGTCCTTTTTGGATGCTTATTCCGGGTACCATCAGATCTGACTGTATGGACCCAATGAGATAAAGACAGCTTTCATCACCCCGTTCGGGTGTTTTTGCTATGTTACTATGCCCTTTGGCCTCAAGAATGGTGGTGCCACATTCAGGTGCATGATTCAGAAGTGCCTGGTCACTTAAATCAGTCGGAATGTGGAAGCATACATGGATGACATAGTGGTTAAGTCACGCTAAGGTTCCAACCTGCTGACTGACCTCATTGAAACCTTTGCCAACTTAAGAAGATAATATCAAGCTCAATCCATCAAAATGCACATTCGGAGTCCCCGGTGGAAAGTTACTTTATTTTCTCGTTTCCGAACGAGGGATCGACGCGAATCCAAAGAAGATTGGCACAATCCTCCGAATGAAGCGCCTAGTGCGTGTGCACGATGTTTAGAAGCTCACTGGTTGTTTGGCTGCATTGAGCCAATTCATCTCATGCCTCGGTGAAAAGGCACTACCTCTTTACCGACTGATGAAGAAGTCTGACAAGTTCGAGTGGAATGACAAAGCTGAAGCAGCGTGTGAAGAGCTCAAAGCCCTGCTTTCCACCCAGCTGGTGCTTGCTGCTCTAGTCAGCAAGGAGCCTTTACTGCTTTACATCGCAGCCACAGGACAGGTTGTTGGCACAGCTCTCATGGTCGAGTGGTAATAAGAAGGCAAAGCCTTCAAAGTTGAGTGCCCTATGTATTACATTTCATAAGTCTTGACCCCGTCCAAGCAGAGATACCCTCATATCAGAAGCTTGTTTATGGGATTTACCCGTCCATAAAGAAATTTGCACACTATTTCTCTGACCACTCAGTTTCAGTCGTCAGCGAAGCTCCATTGTTAGAAATTCTGAATAACAGAGATGCAACTGGTCGAGTGGCAAAATGGGCGATTGAACCCCTTCCTTTAGATATCAAGTTTGAGGCAAAAAAGGCCATCAAGTCTCAAGCAATTGCAGATTTCCTCGCAGAGTGGATAGAATAACAACAGCTGAAAGGATCAATATAGTGGACTAGAGGGGGGGGTGAATAGGCAACTAACAATTTTTAGCTTTTCTTTACCAAATTAAACTTTGCATCAAAGTAGGTTGTCTAGATATGCAACTAGGTGAGCAACCTATATGATGCAACAACAACAAGCACACAAGCAAGCAAGGGATATAACACAAATAAGCTTGCAAGAGTAAAGGCACGAGATAACCAAGAGTGGAGCCGGTGAAGACGAGATGTGTTACCGAAGTTCCTTCCTTTTGAGGGGAAGTACGTCTCCATTAGAGCGGTGTAGAGGCACAATGCTCCCCAACAAACAAGTAGGGCCACCGTATTCTCCTCACGCCCTCACACAATGCGAGATGCCATGATTCCACTATTGGTGCCCTTGAAGGCGGCGACCGAACCTTTACAAACAAGGTTGGGGAAATCTCCACAACTTAATTGGAGGCTCCCAACGACAACACGAAGCTTCACCACAATGGACTATGGCTCCGAGGTGACCTCAACCGTCTAGGGTTCTCAAACACGCAAGAGTAACAAGATCCTCTAGGGATTAGTGGGGGGAATCAAATTTCTCTTGGTGGAAGTGTAGATCGGAGTCTTCTCAACCAATCCCGAGCAAATCAACAAATTTGATTGGCTATGGAGAGAGATCGGGCAAAAATGGAGCTTGGAGAAACAATGGAGCTTAGGGATAGAAGAGGTAGTCAACTAGAGGAAGAAGACATCCCTTATATAGTGGAGAGACAAATCCAACCGTTATCCACTTAGTCAGCCCGCGACCTGCGGTACTACCGCTCCAGACAAGCGATACTATCGCAGGGGCTTACGGTACTACCGCGGCGGACCGCGGTACTGCCACTGCAACGGCATGAGATAGTCCAGGCCAGAGCCGCCAAGGCTGAGGGCGGTACTGCCGCTGACGCGGTACTACCGCTCCCCCTTGCGGTACTACCGCAAGGCTAGATTGGACTAGCTTGGGAAGGGCGCGGATGAATAAAAATACATCCATGCCTACTTCCGCTGAAAATCAAACAGTGCAAAAAATCCGACACGGTACTACCGCGCCTGGCATGCGGTACTACCGCACAGGGAGTGGATGTAAAAAATTACATCCGCCCCTACTTCCGCTCGTGTCGCTATGCCAGACTAGGACTCACGGTACTACCGCGCACATGGGGCGGTACTACCGCATAGGGCGCGTATGTAAAAAATTACATCCGCCCCTACAGCCGCACGAGTGGTTGAGTCTGGTCTGAGGCCATGGTACTACAGCTCCTAGGGAGCGGTACTACCATGTGCACCTACGGTACTACCGCAAGGGCTTGCGGTACTACCGCAGGGGCCTGCGGTACTACCGCTCCTAGGAGCAGTACTACTGCATGCCTCAGAACAGCAACACTACGAGTCCTACTTTTTGTATAAATATGAAGATAACAGAGGATGCTCCCAAGGGCAAAGGGAAAGGCGGTGCAAAGGGAGTGAACATGTACGTGATGATTCCACCCAAACCTTTCCATCACGGATCCCCTCTTAATAGTACGGCTATCCTACGATTCAAATCCACCAAAAGAGACATAGAACACCGCCGTCTTCAATAGTCTTCGAGGGGTACCAAACCGTCTTGTGCGTAGTGATGAAGCGACTGAAATACTCAAGGCACATGATTAGTCCGCAAAAGCATTGTCATCAATCACCAAAACACCTTAGGGATAAATATGCCCTTACAATCTCCCCCTTTTTGGTGGATTGATGACAATACGGGATTTGCACAAAGGGAAATAATATAGCACATAAGCAAACCCCACATCTCTAAAATATAGACGAGCTCCCCCTAGATGCGTGCTATAGAGAAAGGTGCTTTGGACTGCATGGCACGTATACTAGGATCGAAACTCCCCCTATATTTTATAGACAAAGCATATCTTCCAATAATAAGGCTAACACTAAACAAGATAGTAAATATGAGCATAACATAAATAGCACAATATAACATAAGCTCAATAAGGTAATAAGGTACGATGGAGTGCATATGTTTTACACAATATGATAGACCAAGTCTCACGAGCAAACTAAACCAAAGCAAGCAAGGTTCAAAGTGAGCAAAGCAAACACAAGCACGACACAAGACTCACAAATCCCTGCACACTCTCCCCCTTTGGCATCGAGACGCCAAAAAGGCAGAGAGGATACCTACAACACACGTGGTGGCTCAAGCGGAGTAATCAGACGCACGCTCCTCGTCAGACTCGGCAGCAGGAATGGTCTCCTCGACGTCCTCCTTAGAATCAGTCCACTTGAAGCCTTGTTTCGGCATCCACTCAGCCTCTAGAGTGATGCAATCCTCAGAACCGCCAGAAACATCCTCTCCAAACAGGCTCATGATCTTCTTGTCGCGGCAGCGACTCTCCTTGGAGGCAACGTGAGTCATGTACTGTCCCTTTGCCTGCATGCAGAACAAGGTCTTCGTCTTGTTCTTCAGCCTCTTAGCCCAAGATGGCTCAGAGGTGGGAGTGAAACCCTCAGAGCTGTCCTCGTCCGCTGACTCCTCCTCATCCTCATCTGCATCCACATCCATGGCAGCCGCGGCCTCAACACGAGAAGTGGTGTTATCCCACTGAGTCTTGACACGGAGACGGATGGAATCATGTCGGATCCAATCAGGGCCCTCAAAGTCATCCTGAGGGTAGAGCTTCTCCCAAGTTGCTGAGATCAATTGAAACAGATAAGGCCCATAGATGGGGACCTTGTGGTTGAAGATTGCAAACTGAAGCTCATACCACATGAGATGTGAGACATCAAGTGGTAGTGTCTGAGAGCTGCGCGCATCTTCACACAGGAGCAACATGTCCACAAGATAAGCATGCACCTTGTCCTTGTCACCAATTTGTGGAAAGAGAGAGTTGCAAAAGATCCGGTACATGATGTCAAGGAAGGAGTTGAGCACCCACGATGACTTGCCACTTGGGAGCTTCTTCTCAACATAGAAGGGCTGAAGCTTGTTCTTGTTGGCTGACTCGGGATTGGCATGAGGACGAACACCTTGGGGTCTGGCGAGCCCCTCATCCTGAAGACCAAGCATGGTCATGAACTCCTTCCATGTAGCAGTCAGCTGCCGACCATTGGTCATCCAAGCCATAGTCCGGTCCTCATTAGGATGAAAGTACACCGAGGCAAAGAACTGAGCCATGCTACCTCTTGAGCACTGTGTTGGATTTCCCCGAAGAGGAGATGATGATGCAGCAAAGTAGCATAAGTATTTCCCTCAGTTTTTGAGAACCAAGGTATCAATCCAGTAGGAGACCATGCACAAGTCCCTCGTACCTACACAAAACGATAGCAACTCGCAACCAACGCTTAGGGGTTGTCAATCCCTTCACGGTCACTTACGAGAGTGAGATCTGATAGAGATAATATTTTTGGTATTTTTGATAGATAGATGCAAAGTAAAAAGTAAAAGGCAAAATAAAAACAAAGCAAGTAAATAAAGTGATATAGATTGATATGATGAGAATAGACCCCAGGGGCCATAGGTTTCACTAGTGGCTTCTCTCAAGAGCATAAGTATTCTACGGTGGGTGAACAAATTACTATTGAGCAATTGACAGAATTGAGCATAGTTATGAGTATATCTAGGCAATGATCATGTATATAGGCATCACGTCCAAAACAAGTAGATCGAAACGATTCTGCATCTACTACTATTACTCCACTCATCGACCGCTATCCAGCATGCATCTAGAGTATTAAGTAAAAACAGAGTAACATCGTAAGCAAGATGACATGATGTAGAGGGATAAATTCATGCAATATGATAAAAAAAACCCATCTTGTTATCCTCGATGGCAACAATACAATACATGCCTTGCAACTCTTTCTGTCACTGAGTAAGGACACCATAAGATTGAACCCAAAGCTAAGCACTTCTCCCATTGGAAGAACTACCAATCTAGTTGGCCAAACCAAAAAAGATAATTCAAAGAGACTTGCAAAGATAACTCAATCATACATCAAAGAATTCAGAGAAGAATCAAATATTTTCCATAGATAATACTGGATCATAAACCCACAATTCATCAGTCTCAAAAAAGACACCGCAAAAATAAGATTACATCGAATAGATCTCCATGAGAGAGGGGGAGAACATTGCATTGAGATCCAAAAAGAGAGAAAAAGCCATCTAGCTACTAGCTATGGACCCGAAGGTCTGAAGTAAACTACTCACACTTCATCGGAGGGGCTATGGTGATGATGTAGAAGCCCTCCGTGGTGGATGCCCCCTCCGGCGGAGCTCCGGAACAGGCCCCAAGATGGGATCTCATGGATATAGAAGGTTGCGGCGGTGGAATTAGGTTTTTGGCTCCTTGTCTGATCGTTCGGGGATACATAGGTATATATAGGAGGAAGGAGTATGTTGGTGGAGCTCCGAGGGGCCCACGAGGTAGGGGGGCGCGCCCTCCACCCTCGTGACCTCCTCGGGCACTGGTTGGAGTAGGGTCCAAGTCTCCTGGATCACATTCGGTTGGAAAATCACGATCCCGAAGGTTTCATTCCATTTGGACTCCGTTTGATATTCTGTTTCTTTGAAATACTGAAAAAGGCAAAAAACATCAATTCTGGGTTGGGCCTCCGGTTAATAGGTTAGTCCCAAAAGTAATATAAAAGTGGAAAATAAAGCCCAATATAGTCCAAAACAGTAGATAAAGTAGCATGGAGCAATCAAAAATTATAGATACGTTGGAGACGTCTCAGGCATCCCCAAGCTTAATTCCTGCTCGTCCTCGAGTAGGTAAATGATAAAAAAGAATTTTTGATGTGGAGTGATACTTTGGCATAATTTCAATGTAATTCTTCTTAGTTGTGATATGAATATTCAGATCCGAAAGATTCAAGATAAAAGTTCATACAACAACAACAACAACAACAACAAAGCCTTTAGTCCCAAACAAGTTGGGGTAGGCTAGAGGTGAAACCCATAAGATCTCGCAACCAACTCATGGCTCTGGCACATGGATAGCAAGCTTCCACGCACCCCTGTCCATAGCTAGCTCTTTTTCGATACTCCAATCCTTTAGGCCTCTCTTAACGGACTCCTCCCATGTCAAAATCGGTCAACCCCGCCCTCTCTTGACATTCTCTGCACGCTTTAGCCATCCGCTATGCACTGGAGCTTCTGGAGGCCTGCGCTGAATATGCCCAAACCATCTCAAACGATGTTGGACAAGCTTCTCCTCAATTGGTGCTACCCCAACTCTATCTCGTATATCATCATTCCGGACTCGATCCTTCCTCGTGTGGCCACACATCCATCTCAACATACGCATCTCCACCACACCTAACTGTTGAACATGTCGCCTTTTAGTCAGCCAACACTCCGCGCCATACAACATTGCGGGTCGAACCGCCGTCCTATAGAACTTGCCTTTTAGCTTTTGTGGCACTCTCTTGTCACAGAGAATGCCAGAAGCTTGGCGCCACTTCATCCATCCGGCTTTGATTCGATGGTTCACATCTTCATCAATACCCCCATCCTCCTGCAACATTGACCCCAAATACCGAAAGGTGTCCTTCCGTGGTACCACCTGGCCATCAAGGCTAACCTCCTCCTCCTCATAGCTAGTAGTACTGAAACCGCACATCATGTACTCGGTTTTAGTTCTACTAAGCATAAACCCTTTCGATTCCAAGGTTTGTCTCCATAACTCTAACTTCCTATTTACCCCCGTCCGACTATCGTCAACTAGCACCACATCATCCGCAAAGAGCATACACCATGGGATATCTCCTTGTATACCCCTTGTGACCTCATCCATCACCAATGCAAAAAGATAAGGGCTCAAAGCTGACCCCTGATGCAGTCCTATCTTAATCGGGAAGTCATCGGTGTCGACATCACTTGTTCGAACACTTGTCACAACATTATTGTACATGTCCTTGATGAGGGTAATGTACTTTGCTGGGACTTTGTGTTTCTCCAAGGCCCACCACATGACATTCCGCGGTATCTTATCATAGGCCTTCTCCAAGTCAATGAAACCATATGCAAGTCCTTCTTATGCTCCCTATATCTCTCCATAAGTTGTCGTACCAAGAAAATGGCTTCCATGGTCGACCTCCCAGGCATGAAACCAAACTGATTTTTGGTCACGCTTGTCATTCTTCTTAAGCGGTGCTCAATGACTCTCTCCCATAGCTTCATTGTATGGCTCATCAGCTTAATTCCATGGTAATTAGTACAACTCTGAACATCCCCCTTGTTCTTGAAGATTGGTACTAATATACTCCATCTCCATTCTTCTGGCATCTTGTTTGCCCGAAAAATGAGGTTGAAAAGCTTGGTTAGCCATACTATCGCTATGTCCCCGAGACCTTTCCACACCTCAATGGGGATACAATCAGGGCCCATCGCCTTGCCTCCTTTCATCCTTTTTAAAGCCTCCTTCACCTCATGCGCCGCACAAAACGCATGCTGGTCTCATCAAAGGAGTCATTCAGTTCAATGGTAGAACTCTCATTCTCCCCATTGAACAGCTTGTCGAAGTACTCCCGCCATCTATGCTTAATATCTTCGTCCTTCACCAAGAGTTGGCCTGCTCCGTCCTTGATGCATTTGACTTGGCCAATATCCCTCGTCTTCCTCTCCCGGATCTTAGCCATCTTATAGATGTCCCTTTCACCTTCCTTCGTGCCTAACCGTTGGTAGAGGTCCTCATATGCCCGACCCCTTGCTTCACCAACAGCTCGCTTTGCGGCCTTCTTCGCCATCTTGTACTTCTCTATGTTGTCTGCACTCCTATCCAGGTATAGGCGTCTGAAGCAATCTTTCTTCTCTTTAAGCGCCTTCTGGACATCATCATTCCACCACCAGGTATCCTTATCTTCGCTTCTCCTTCCCCTGGACACTCCAAACTCCTCCGAGGCCACCTTACGAATGCAAGTCGCCATCTTCCTCCACACATTGTCCGCATCCCCTCCTTCCTCCCAAGGGCCCTCCTTAAATACCCTCTCCTTGAACACCTGAGCTACCTCCCCCTTGAGCTTCCACCACTTCGTTCTAGCGACCTTGGCACGCTTATCCCGCTGGACACGAATCCGAAAGCGGAAGTCAGCAACCACCAGCTTATGCTGGGGTACAACACTCTCCCCAGGTATCACCTTACAGTCTAGGCACGCACGCCTATCTTCTCTTCTCGAGAGGATGAAATCAATCTGGCTAGAGTGTTGGCCACTACTAAAAGACACCAGATGTGATTCTCTCTTTCTAAAGAGGGTGTTAGCTACAATCATGTTGTAGGCTAGAGCAAAGCTTAAGACATCTTCTCCTTCTTGATTCCTGATGCCATAGCCAAAGCCCCCATGCGCCCCTTCAAAACCTGTGTTAGATGTACCCACGTGGCCATTGAGGTCTCCTCCTATGAAGAGCTTCTCACCAATCGGTACACTCCTAACCATGTCTTCCAAGCCTTCCCAGAACTCCCTCTTGGTGTTCTCATTATGGCCTACTTGCGGGGCATATGCGCTGATAACATTGAGAACCAAGTCCTCAGCTACCAGCTTGACCAGGATAATCCGGTCCCCACGTCTCCTGACGTCTACCACTCCATACTTGAGGCTCTTGTTGATCAAGATGCCTACGCCATTTCTGTTTGCAGCCGTCCCCGTGTACCACATCTTGAAGCCGGTATCCTCCACCTCCTTCGCCTTCTGTCCTCTCCATTTGGTTTCTTGGACGCAAAGGATATCAACACCTCTCCTCACTACTGCATCAACTAGCTCCCGAAGCTTCCCTGTCAGAGACCCTACATTCCAGCTACCTAAGCGAATCCTCCTAGGCTCGGCTAGCTTCCTTACCCTTCGCACTCGTCGAGTCAAATGCGAAGACCCTTGCTCATTTTCCACTACATCCGGGCGCCGATGTAGCGCGCCACTAAGGATGCGACAACCCGATCCTCGATCACTTGCCACCGTATCCGGATCAAGATACGGCGCGCCACTTGGGGGGTGACGGCCCGGCCCTTGCCCATTTTCCACCACACCCGGGTTCCGATGTGGCGCGTCGCTGAGAGGGTTACGCCCCAACGAAAATGTTTTGGGTTTCATCTCCATAAGAGTGGCTGAGTTTTTACGTTGGCTCGCCAAGCCTATCACAACCCTCCTCCTTTACCCAGGCTTGGGACCGGCTATGTTGAGACAACATAGGCGGAGTTTCAAGATAAAAGTTCATATTGACACAAAAATAATAATACTTCAAGCATACTAATCAAAGCAATCATGTCTTCTCAAAATAACATGGCCAAAGAAAGTTCATCCCTACAAAATCATATGGTTAGGCTATGCTTCATTTTCGTCACACAAAGATGTTCCCAACTTCTATACCCCCGATGACAAGCCAAGAAACTTTTTCGTACTCAAATAATCTCAAACTTTTCAACTTTCACGCAATACATGAGCGCGAGCCATGGATATAGCACTATGGGTGGAATAGAATATGATGATGGGGATTGTGTGGAGAAGACAAAAAAGGAGAAAGTCTCACATTGACGAGGCTAATCAACAGGCTATGGAGATGCCCATCAATTGATGTCAACATGAGGAGTAGGGATTGCCATGCAACGGATGCACTAGAGCTATGCATGCTCATCAAAATAAAACTAGTGGGTGTGCATCCAACTCGCTTGCTCACGAAGACCTAGGGCATTTTGAGGAAGCCCATCATTGGAATATACAAGCCAAGTTCTAGAATGAAAAATTCCCACTAGTATAAAAAGACAACTTATGAGACTCACTATCATGAAGATCTTGGTGGTACTTTGAAGCACAATATATGAGACTCACTATCATGAAGATCTTGGTGCTACTTTGACGCACAATATATGAGACTCACTACATGAGGAACAAGGTGCTACTTTGAAGCACAAGTGTGGTAAAAGGACAGTAGCATTGTCCCTTCTCTCTTTTTCTCTCATTTTTTATTTGTTTGTGCCTTTCTATTTTTTTATGGCCTCTTTTTTATTCGTCCGGAGTCTCATCCCTACTTATGGGGGAATCATAGTCTCCATCATCCTTTCCTCACTTGGGACAGTGCTCTAATAATGATGATCATCACACTTTTATTTTTCTTACAACTCAACAATTACAACTCGATACATAGAACAAGATATGACTCTATATGAATGCCTCCGGCGGTGTACCGGGATGGTGTAATGAATCAAGAGTGACATGTATGAAAATAATGCATGGTGGCTTTGCCACAAATACGATGTCAACTACAAGATCATGCAATGGCAATATGACAAAAGTAATGTATGTCATGATGATGATGATGGAATTTGCATGGCAATATATCTCGGAATGGCTATGGAAATGCCGTGATAGGTAGGTATGGTGGCTGTTTTGAGGAAGATATAAGGAGGTTTATGTGTGATAGAGCGTATCGTATCACAGGGTTTGGATGCACCGGCGAAGTTTGCACCAACTCTCAAGGTGAGAAAGGGCAATGCACGGTACCAAAGGTGAGAAAGGGCGGAAAGGTGAGAGTGCGTATAATCCATGGACTCAACATTAGTCAAAAGAACTCATATACTTATTGCAAAAATTTAGAAGCCATCAAAAAATTCAAGTACTACGCACATGCTCCTAGGGGGATAGATTGGTAGGAAAATACCATCGCTCGTCCCCGACCGCCACTCATAAGGATGCACAAGCCAGGTACACTTCATGTTTCAAATTTGTTACACAACTTTACCCATACGTGCATGCTACAGGACTTGCAAACTTCAACACAAGTATTTCTCAAATTCGCAATTATCAACTAGCATGACTTTGATATTATTACCTCCATATCTCAAAACAATTATCAAGCATCAAACTTATCTTAGTATTCACTTTACTCAAGAGAAAGTTTCACATGTCTTGAACACTAAGTATATTAACATTAAGCAAATTACCATGCTATTAACGACTCTTAAAATAATCTAAGTGAAGCATGAGAGATCAATAGTTTCTTTTAAAACAAATACACCACCATGCTCTAAAAGATCTAAGTGAAGCACTAGAGCAAAAATTATCATGCTCAAAAGATATAAGTGAAGCACTGTGAGCAAAACTATCAAGCTCAAAAGATATAAGTGAAGCACATAGAGTATTCTAACAAATTCCAATTCATGTATGGCTCTCTCAAAAGGTGTGTACAGCAAGGATGATTGTGGTAGACTAAAATACACAAATAATACAAGATGCTCCAAGCAAAACACATATCATGTTGGTGAATAAAAATATAGCTCCAAGTAAATTACCGATGGAAGTGGACGAAAGAGGGGATGCCTTCCGGGGCATCCCCAAGCTTTGACTTTTTGGTGTCCTTGGATTATCTTGGGGGTTCCATGGGCATCCCAAAGCTTAGGCTCTTGCCACTCCTTGTTCCATAATCCATCAAAAGAATTCACCCAAAACTTGAAAACTTCACAACACAAAACTCAACAGAAATCTCGTGAGCTCCGTTAGAGAAAGAAAACAAAAGACTACTTCAAGGTACTGTAATGAACTCATTATTTATTTATATTGATGTTAAACCTACTGTATTCCAACTTATCTATGGATTATAAACTATTTTACTAGCCATAGATTCATCAAAATAAGCAAACAACACACGAAAAACAGAATCTGTCAAAAACAGAACAGTCTGTAGCAATCTGTAACTAACGCAAACTTATGGAACTCTACAAATTCTACAAAAATAGGAAGTCCTGGAAAATTTGTTTACTGATCAGCAGCAAAAGGAATCAACGCAAAATCACGTTAGTGTGATTTATCATAACTAAATTCGTGCGCGCAAAGTTTTTGTTTTTTCAGCAGAATCAAATCAACTATCATCGTAGGTTATCCTATAGGCTCTACTTGGCACAAACACAAATTAAAACATAAAACCACATCCAAACAGAAGGTATATGGATTATTTATTCCTAAATAGAAGCAAAAACAAAAAACACAAAATAAAATTGGGTTGCCTCCCAACAAGCGCTATCGTTTAACGCCCCTAGCTAGGCATTGATATTTCAATGATGCTCACAAGAAAGACAAGAATTGAAGCACAAAGAGAGCATCATAAAACACATGATACACACATCTAAGTCTAACATACTTCCTATGCATAGGCATCTTATAGGCAAACAAATTATCAAGGCAAGCAAAAACTAGCATATGCAAGGAGGCGGAAAGAAACAATAGCAATCTCAACATAACGAGAGGTAATTTATTATAATGAAAATTTCTACGACCATATTTTCCTCTCTCATAATAATTACATGTGGGATCATAAGAAAATTCAACAAAATATCTATCACATAAAATATTTTCAACACGATCCACATGCAAGCAAAGTTGACACTCTTCCGAAATAGTGGGATTAACATTAACTAAAGTCATGACCTCTCCAAACCCACTTTTATCAAAAATTTCATAAGATTGAATATTCTCCAAATATGTGGGATCTAAAGTTGACACTCTTCCAAACCCACTTTCAATATTATTGCAAACAATATTATCAATCTCATATTCATCATGGGGGTTAGATAAGTTTTCAAGATCATAAAAAGAATCACCCCAATCATGATCATTGCAACAAGTAGAGGACATGGCAAAACTAGCATCCCCAATCTTAGGGTTTTGCATATTTTTAGCACAATTGACATCAATAAAATTTATAGTAAAATCATTGCAATCATGCTTTTTATTCAAAGATCTATCGTGAATCGATTCATAAAGTATTTCATCACAATTTTTAGATTCACGAATTTTAGGCAAAACCTCATAAAGATAATCTAGTGCACTCAATTCACTAGAAATAGGTTCATCATAATTAGATCTCATAAAGAGATTAGCAAGTGGATGAGGATCCATAAACTTTTATCAAGCGAAGATGCAAGCAAAAAGAAGGCACATGGTAACACAAGATTGAACGGAGGAAGGGCGAATAAAATAGCAAGGGTGAAGTGGGGGAGAGGAAAATGAGAGGCAAATGGCAAATAATGTAATGCGAGAGATAGGGATTGCGATGGGTACTTGGTATGGTTGACTTGCTTGCGTGAGCCTCCCCGGCAACGGCGCCAGAAATTCTTCTTGCTACCTCTTGAGCACTGTGTTGGATTTCCCCGAAGAGGAGAGGATGATGCAGCAAAGTAGCGTAAGTATTTCCCTCGGTTTTTGAGAACCAAGGTATCAATCCAGTAGGAGACCACACACAAGTCCCTCGTACCTACACAAAATGATTGCAACTCGCAACCAATGCTTAGGGGTTGTCAATCCCTTCACGGTCACTTACGAGAGTGAGATCTGATAGAGATAATATTTTTGGTATTTTTGATAGATAGATGCAAAGTAAAAGGCAAAGTAAAAACAAAGCAAGTAAATAATGTGATATAGATTGATATGATGAGAATAGACCCGGAGGCCATAGGTTTCACTAGTGGCTTCTCTCAAGAGCATAAGTATTCTACGGTGGGTGAACAAATTACTGTTGAGCCATTGACAGAATTAAGCATAGTTATGAGTATATCTAGGCAATGATCATGTATATAGGCATCACGTCCAAAACAAGTAGATCGAAACGATTCTGCATCTACTACTATTACTCCACTCATCGACCGCTATCCAGCATGCATCTAGAGTATTAAGTAAAAAACAGAGTAACGCCCTAAGCAAGGTGACATGATGTAGAGGGATAAATTCATGCAATATGACAAAAAACCCATCTTGTTATCCTCGATGGCAACAATACAATACGTGCCTTGCAACTCTTTCTGTCACTGAGTAAGGACACCGCAAGATTGAACCCAAAGCTAAGCACTTCCCCCATTGCAAGAACTACCAATCTAGTTGGCCAAACCAAAAAGATAATTCGAAGATACTTGCAAATATAACTCAATCATACATAAAAGGATTCAGAGAAGAATCAAATATTTTCCATAGATAATACTAGATCATAAACCCACAATTCATCGGTCTCAAAAAACACACCGCAAAAAGAAGATTACATCGAATAGATCTCCACGAGAGAGGGGGAGAACATTGTATTGAGATCCAAAAAGAGAGAAGAAGCCATCTAGCTACTAGCTATGGACCCGAAGGTCTGAAGTAAACTACTCACACTTCATCGGAGGGGCTATGGTGATGATGTAGAAGCCCTCCATGGTGGATGCCCCCTCCGGGCTCCGGCGGAGCTTCGGAACAGGCCCCAAGATGGGATCTCGTGGATACAGAAGGTTGCGGCGGTGGAATTAGGTTTTTGGCTCCTTGTTTGATCGTTCGGGGATACGTAGGTATATATAGGAGGAAGGAGTACGTCGGTGGAGCTCCGAGGGGCCCACGAGGTAGGGGGCGCGCCTAGGGGGGCGCACCCTCCACCCTCGTGACCTCCTCGGGCACTGCTTGGATTAGTGTCTAAGTCTCCTGGCTCACGTTCGGTTGGAAAATCACGATCCCGAAGGTTTCATTCCGTTTGGACTCCGTTTGATATTCTGTTTCTTCCAAATACTGAAAAAGGCAAAAAGACAACAATTCTGGGCTGGGCCTCCGGTTAATATGTTAGTCCCAAAAGTAATATAAAAGTGGAAAATAAAGCCCAATATAGTCCAAAACAGTAGATAAAGTAGCATGGAGCAATCAAAAATTATAGATACGTTGGAGACGTATCAAGCCACAATATCAGGATCATAGTCTTTGTGAAAAGACATGATATGCTCAATGCCAAACTGCTCCACAAGATCCAGAGCCTCACCAAAATAGTCCCGGTACTTCTATTCCCTCATATGATGCATGTCGATCCGGTGCACATCCACATAGATGTTTTGCTTGGCCTTGATCACATCCAGATAAATGAGATTCTGCTGCTTGGTCCAGAACAGGTCATTCCCTCGAAAGTTGGCACGAGGATTCACATAGGGATTGATCTTCGTTCGAGAGATGAACTCAACAAGAGGTATCTCATCCATACCCATGGTGGGTTCCTTATCCTTTGTGGTAGAGGTCTTGGTCCTACGTTGGGGGGCAGTAGAGCCCTCAGGAGCTTCATCTTGATTGCGCTGACGCTTGGAGCCCGTGTCACGGCTTGGATTGGAACGGAGAGCAGGAGCACCTGAGCCACACACCACAAAACAAACACGCAAGAGACGCGAGAAGGATCAGTGCAAAGAACACAGCAAAACAGAGAAACAAGTAGAACTCGCACTTGATAATTGCCACATGATAGATTTAACAACAATAGTAGCACTGCTTGGTCGCGCGGTACTAAAAAATTAGTGCCGCTCCAAGTCACGGTAGTACCGCGCTGGAGGTGCGGTAGTACCGCACGGGCGGTAGTACCGCGGTGGAGGTGCGGTAGTACCACACGGTTTCAGATCCGAAACTACAAATGGATCTGAGTACAACCATGACAACAAAGCGGTACTATGGTCAATCAAATCTACCACGGGGCAACATATCATGTACTATCTCTACGCATTACTACTCTCCTACCACCTACTCTTGCAAAGATTTAGCCTAAAATCTCAAGAACAACTAGCATCTCCCCAAAAACCTAGAAGCAAAGAAACAAACCAAAAAGAGACGGATTTGGGGAGAAACCTTGTTCCATGGAAAGAGGAAGTGGCGGGGAATGATCCCACCGATCGGAATCCGAGGAGAGCAGCTGGAGACAGAGATTCGGCGAGGGCCTCCGGTGCCGTTCGTGGGTAGGAGAGAGAGAGGCGGCGTGGGGAAGAAAGATTGAATGGGTATGGGGGAGTTGGAACTCCCCCTGCCCGCTCTTAACCCCCACGCGCTCGCTACTCCACGGTAGTACCGCGCGTCACCGCGGTAGTACCACCGGCCAGAAGTACCGCGCTGCGGGCAGTAGTACCGCTCCACCAGTGGTAGTAAAAAATTACTGCCATGTTGTTTGCAGTAGTATCTTGTCCTTGCAGTAGTACCGTGGCTGGCCATGGTAGTACCGTGAACCCAAGAAGATGCAGTTTCAAACAAAGGAAGAAACATCTTTGCACGGACCTTCAAACGAACAAACACACCAACGAGCTAACGCACGAGACACCACAAGCACAAGCTGGGCACAAAAAGAGAGAAGCAAGAGACAACAAAGACCACAGCGAGACACAACCTCTCCAAGGAGAGGGCGGTGGCCGGAGCCACCTATGCTTGAGTCGATTGGTATGGCACCGCGAAGAATTATCCTTGGGCCCATGACCAAAACTCGTCTTTGAAGCACAAGTACCATAAAAAATGGTTGATGTGAAAGAGTTGACCATTTTATGCATAATGGGGGGAGGGAGAGTTCATTGAGAGAACATCACTCCCCCTATGTCCATGCCTACACATAAACTAGACAACAAGTTGAGTGTGGTGGGTTGTGCAAGGGTTCAAGTCACATTGCTCAAATCAATGATAGTTAGCTCATGCCTTAACTCGCGAAATCTTGCTTCATCCAAGGGCTTCATGAAAATATCTGCAAGGTTATCATGAGTGCTGACATACTTGAGCTGGATCTCCTTTCGCCTAATATGATCCCGGATGAAATGATACTCAATCTCAATATGCTTCATCTTGAAGTGTTGCACCGGGTTGAGAGAGATCTTGATAGCACTTTCATTGTCACACCAAACAGGCACTTCGTCACAAGTGACACCATAATCCTTTAAAGTTTGCCTCATCCATAGGAGTTGAGCACAACAACTACCGGCATCCACATACTGTGCTTCGGTGCACGAGAGAGATACACAACTTTTCTTCTTAGAAGACCAACTCACTAAAGAGCAACCAAGTAATTGGCACCCTCCGGAGGTGGACTTCCTATCCACTTTGTCTCCCGCCCAATCTAAATCTGTGTAGCCCAAAAGCTCAAAGTTGCCTCCTCTTGGGTACCATAAGCCAAAGTTTGGGGTATGAGCCAAATATCGAAAGATTTGCTTGACCGTCACAAAGTGGCTTTCCGTAGGTGCTGCTTGAAACCGTGCAAAAATTCCCACACTCAACATGATATCCGGTCTAGATGAACAAAGTTAAAGCAAGGATCCAATCATGGAGCGATATACCTTTTGATCCACCACTTTACCATTGGGATCAATGTCAAGTTGGCACTTGGTGGGGATTGGAGTGGAAGCCGGCTTGACATCACTTAGCTTGAATCTCTCGAGCATGTCTTGAGTGTATTTGGCTTGGTTGATGAAGGTTCCTTCTCTTCTTTGCTTGATTTCAAAACCGAGAAAGAACTTCAAATCTCCCATCATAGACATCTTGAACTTTGAGGTCATGAGAGCGGCAAATTCTTCATTGAAAGCTTTGTTAGGGGAACAAAAAATAATATCATCAACATATAGTTGGCACACAAACAACTCCCCTTTGACCTTCTTAGTAAAAAGAGTGGGGTCGATTTTCCCGATTTCAAACCCACGATCTTGTAACAACTCCGTAAGATGCTTATACCATGCACGTGGGGCTTGTTTAAGGCCATAGAGCGTCGTATGGAGTTGGTACACATGACCGGGGAAATAGGGATCTTCGAACCTTGGGGGTTGTTTGACATACACCAACTCATTAATGGGACCATTAAGAAAAGCACTCTTCACATCCATTTGTTGCAACATGAAATTATGATGAGAAGCATAAGCAATTAACAAACGAATAGATTCAAGGCGAGCAACGGGGGCAAAGGTTTCACCGTAGTCGATACCCTCGACTTGGGAGTAGCCTTGTGCCACCAAACGAGCCTTGTTGCGAACAATGATCCCATGAGCATCTTGCTTGTTCTTGAATATCCACTTGGTTCCAATGACATTATGATTCCTGGTTGGCCTTGGCACTAATTTCCACACTTGGTTATGCTCGAAGTTGTTGAGTTCTTCATGCATGGCATTGAACCAATCCGGGTCCTCGAGAGCCTCATACACCTTTTGGGGTTCGACACAAGAAACAAACACATGATGTTCACAATAGTTTGCTAATTGTCTACGAGTGCTTACCCCCTTTCTTAGGCTTCCAACCACATTCTCCATAAGATGACCCTTGGTGGTGAGCTTGGAAGCGATCTTCGCGGCACGACGCTCTAATTCCTCCTCGGATGTGAAAAGAGGAGGGGTAACTTGATCATCTTGAGCGCCGTCTTGAGCTTGTTCTTGATCTTGAGCTTGCTCTTGATCTTGAACTTGCTTGAAGGGGAGAACTTGACCTTGGGCATCATGTGGTGGTTCACCACCATCTTAAGGTTTATCTTTCCCTTGATCATGTTCATGAGGTTGAGGGCCTTCACTTTGTTCTTCGGAAGCGTGTGAGTCTTGGGTTGGTGATGGCTCCACTTGACTGGAGCATTGTCCTTCTCCTTCGGCCACAAGGGGTTCCTCAATGGGTAGGATATGACCAACACCCATTCTTCTTATGTCTTGGGGAGGAATTTCATCACCTACATCACAAGTACCACTTTGCTCCACTTGGGAGCCGTTATTTTCGTCAAACTCCACGTTACACGTCTCCTCAATGAGTCCAGTGGACTTGTTGAGAACATGGTAAGCATGAGAGTTTGTAGCATAACCAACAAATAGGCCCTCATAAGCTCTAGCCTCAAATTTAGACAAATGAACACCTTTCTTGCGAATGAAACACTTACACCCAAACAGCCGAAAGTACTTGAGGTTGGGCTTGTTACCGGTAAGTATTTCATAAGGAGCCATGTTCAAGCCTTTGCGGAGATAGAGCCGATTGGATGCATGACATGTTGTGTTGATGGCTTCGGACCAAATGTTGTATGGAGACTTGAACTCTGCCATCATGGTCCTTGCTGCATCCATCAACGTCCGGTTCTTCCTCTCCACGACACCATTTTGTTGAGGGGTATAAGGTGCAGAATATTGATGCTTGATCCCCTCATCACTAAGATCTTTGCATCACGTTGACGTTGAGCTTCATTTGCAAAGTCAATGACGGTTTGTTGAGTCTCACTCTTCCTCTTGAAGAAATAAACCCAAGTGTATCTTGAATAATCATCCACAATCACCAAGCAATACTTTCTACCCCCAAGACTATCAAAGGATGGAGGCCCAAAGACATCCATATCAAGGAGCACCAAGGGTCTCTTCGAGTAGATGATAGTCGTGGGAGGGTGAGCCTTCTCATGAAGCTTTCCTTTGATACAAGCACTGCAAGCACGATCTTTGGCAAAACTAACATTTTTTAGTCCACGGGCATGGTCCCCCTTGAGAAGACTTTGCAAAGATCTCATATTGACGTTGGCTAAACGGCGATGCCAAAGCCATCCCACATCAACTTTAGCCATTAGGCATGTCGCGGTCTTAGTGGGTTGCTCCGAAAAGTTAATCGCGTAAAGACCGTTCTCGACATGTCCAACGAAGGCTACTTTAAGAGTCTTGCTCCACAAGAGGGCCACGGTATCAACATCAAAGAAAGTGGCAGATCCCATGAGTGCAAGTTGACGAATGGAAAGTAGATTGAAAGCAAGGTACTCAACAAGCATGACTTTCTCGATCGTTAGATCATGAGAAATGACAACCTTGCCAAGACCCAATACCTTAGAAGACAAGGCATCACCCCACTCGACGTTGGTGGGCATAGAAGGAATCTTGTGCACGTCCACCACCAAGTCCTTGCTTCCGGTCATATGAGTTGTTGCTCCACTATCGAGCAACCATGATCCCCCACCGGAAGCAAACACCTACAAGAGATCAATGTTTGGTTTTAGGTACCCATTTTGTAATGGGTCCTTTGATGTTAGTAACAAGGGTCTTAGGAACCCAAATAGACCATTCAATGTACTCACAAGGAGAACCAACAAATTTAGCATAAACATGCCCATCACTAGCATGGCACAACACATAAGAAGGGTTAAAGTCGCCGACTATGTTGGAAGGGGTGGCATTGCCCTTTTTGACATCACCACCCTTCACATTGTTCTTCTTCTCCTTAGGAGCACCCTCTCCCTCCTTGATAACCCGCAAGTTTACGAGATAGTTGTAGCCTCTTTTGATAAGTAAGACTGTCAAACCCAACGAGGAGCTAAAGGTAGAACGAATACTCTCTCAAGTCCTATTGGCCACTGATACGACTCTACGCACGCTTGATGTTCGCTTTACCTTGAACAAGTATGAAACTAGAAGTACTTTGTAGGTGTGATAGGATAGGTTTGCAAGATAATAAAGAACACGTAAATAAAAACTAGGTGCTGTTTAGATAAAGATGCAATAAAGTAAATATAGCGAGTGTGGAAAAGTGGTGGCAGGAGTTGTGAAATTGTCCCTAAGCAATTGACTACGTTACTGGACCGATAGCACGTTTTATGTGGAAGAGGCATAAGCTAACATACTTTCTCTTCTTGGATCATATGCACTTATGATTGGAACTCTAGCACGCGTCCGCAACTACTAAAGATTCATTAAGGTAAAACCCAACCATAGCATTAAAGAATCAAGTCCCCTTTATCCCATACGCAACAATCCCCTTACTCGGGTTTATGCTTCTGTCACTCAAGCAACCCACTATAAGCGAATCATGAACGTATTGCAACACCCTACAGCGGGAATCCCTCACGCTTGCACGACACGGAGGGCACAATAGGACAGCAACATAACCACAAGCAAATTAAACCAATCATTGCAATTCATCAATCACCGACAAGACAACAAAAATCTACTCAGATATCATAGGATGGCAACACATCATTGGATAATAATATGAAGCATAAAGCACCATGTTCAAGTAGAGGGTACAACGGGTTGCGGGAGAGTGGACCGCTGAATATAGATGGGGGAAGGTGATGGAGATGTTGGTGAAGATGGCAGTGGTGTTAGTGAAGATTGCGGTGATGATGATGGCCCTGGCGGCGTTCCGGCGCCACCAGAAGCAAGGAGGAGAGAGCCCCCCTTCTTCTTCTTCTTCCTTGACCTCCTCCCTAGATGGGAGAAGGGTTTCTCCTCTAGTCCTTGGCTCCCATGGCGTGGGAGGGGCGAGAGCCCCTCCGAGATTGGATCTATCTCTCTGTTTCTGCGTTCTGGAATTCTGCCCTGGCACCGTTTCTTTTATATCTGGAGATCCGTAACTCCGATTGGATTGAAACCTTCACCCAGATGGTTTTCCAAAAATTAGCTTTCTTGCGGCCAAAAAAGGGCATCAACTGCCTTACGGGTGGCCCACGAGGGTGGGGGGCGCGCCCACTTTAAGTGGGCGTGGGCCCCTATCTTGTGGCCACCTCGGGCATCGTCTCGCGTTGATTCTTCCTCCCAAAAATTACAAATATTCCAAAATAATTCTCCGTTCGTTTTTATCCCCCTTTGGACTCCGTTTGATATGGGCTTTCTACGAAACATAAAACATGCAACAGACAGGAACTGGCACCGGGCACTGGATCAATATGTTAGTCCCAAAAAATAGTATAAAAAGTTGCCAAAAGTATATGAAAGTTGAATAATATAGGCATGGAACAATAAAAAATTATAGATACGACGAAGACGTATCAGCATCACCAAGCTTAATTCCTGCTCGTCCTCGAGTGGGTAAATGATAAAAAAAAGATAATTTTTGATGTGGAATGCTACCTAGCATAATCTTGATCGTATGTCTAATCATGGCATGAATATTAAGACACGAGTGATTCAAAGCAATAGTCTATCATTTGACATAAAAACAATAATACTTCAAGAATACCAACCAAGCAATTATGTCTTATCGAAATAACATAGCCAAAGAAAGCTCATCCCTACAAAATCATATAGTCTGGCTATGCTCCATCTTCATCACACAAAATACTCCCACCATGCACAACCCCGATGACGAGCCGAGCATTTGGTTCATACTTTTTAATGCGCTTCAGCATTTTCAACTCTTACACAATACATGAGCGCAAGCCATGGACATAGCACTATGGTGATAAAAGATGGTGGTTGTGAGGACAAAAAGAGGGAGAAGATAGTCTCACATCAACTAGGCGTATCAACGGGCTATGGAGATGCCCATCAATAGATATCAATGTGAGTGAGTAGGGATTGCCATGCAATGGATGCACCAAGAGCTATAAGTGTATGAAAGCTCAAACTGGAAACTAAGTGGGTGTGCATCCAACTTGCTTGCTCATGAAGACCTCGGGCGTTTGAGGAAGCCCATCATCAGAATATACAAGCCAAGTTCTATAATGAAAATTCCCACTAGTATATGAAAGTGATAACTCAAGAGACTCTCTACATGAAGAACATGGTGCTACTCTGAACCACAAATGTGGTAAAAGGATAGTAACATTGCCCCTTCTCTCTTTTTCTCTCATTTTTTATTTTCTTTTTCTTTTTCTTTTTTTTCTTTTTTGGTGGGCTTCTTTGGCCTCTTTTTTTTATTTGGGCTTCTTTGGCCTCTTTTATTTTTCATAAAGTCCGAAGTCTCATCCCGACTTGTGGGGGAATCATAGTCTCCATCATCCTTTCCTCACTGGGGCAATGCTCTAATAATAATGATCATCACACTTTTATTTACTTACAACTCAATATTACAACTCGATATCTCGAACAAAGATATGACTCTATATCAATGCTTCCGGCGGTGTACCGGGATGTGCAATGATCTAGCATAGCAATGACATCAAAAAGACGGACAAGCCATGAAAACATCATGCTAGCTATCTTACGATCATGCAAAGCAATATGACAATGAATGCTCAAGTCATGTATATGATGATGATGGAAGTTGCATGGCAATATATCTCGGAATGGCTATGGAAATGCCATGATAGGTAGGTATGGTGGCTGTTTTGAGGAAGGTAAATAATGGGTTCATGATACGGGCGAAAGTTGCACGGCACAATAGAGGCTAGCAAAGTGGAAGGGTGAGTGTGCGTATATCCATGGACTCACATTAGTCATAAAGAACTCATATACTTATTGCAAAAGTCTACTTAGCCCTCGAAGCAAAGTACTACTACGCATGCCCCTAGGGGGATAGATTGGTAGGAAAAGACCATCGCTCGTCCCCGACTGCCACTCATAAGTAAAGCAATCAAAGAGCGCCTCATGCTCCAACTTCGTTACATAACGGTTCACCATACGTGTATGCTACGGGACTTGCAAATCTCAACACAAGTATTTCTCAATTTCACAATTACTCAACTAGCACGACTCTAATATCACCACCTTTATATCGCAAAACTATTGCAAGGAATCAAACATATCATATTCAGTGATCTACAAGTTTATGTAGGATTTTATGACTAACCATGTGAATGACCAATTCCTGTCATCTCTCTAAATAGTTATAAGTGAAGCAAGAGAGTTTAATTCTTTCTACAAAAGATATGCCCACACTCTAACAAATATAAGTGAAGCAAAAGAGCATTCTACAAATGGCGGTTTTCTATGTGAAGAGAAACAGGCAATCCAGACTTCAAATGATATAAGTGAAGCACATGAAGTATTCTATAAAGCCATACTCAAAATATTTAAGTGAAGTGCAATGAGCATTCTATAAATCAACCAAGGACTATCTCATACCAGCATGGTGCATAAAATAAAAATGAAAACTAAATGCAAAAGACGCTCCAAGACTTGCACATAATGCATAAACGAAACGAATACAAAAACATACCGATACTTGTTGAAGAAAGAGGGGATGCCTTCTGGGGCATCCCCAAGCTTAGACGCTTGATTCTCCTTGAATATTTACTTGGGGTGCCTCGGGCATCCCCAAGCTTGAGCTCTTGCCTCTCTTCCTTTTCCTCATATCGAGACCTCCTCGTTTAGACACTTCAGCCACACAAAACTTCAACAGAAAAATCGTTAAGATCCATTAGTATAATAAAGCAAATCACGACTCTAAGTACTGTTGCAAACCAATTCATATTTTTTTTGCATTGTGTCTACTGTAGTATAACTTTTCCATGGCTTAATCCACTAATATAAATTGATAGATTCATCAAAACAAGCAAACTATGCATCAAAAACAGAATCTGTCAAAAGTAGAACAGTCTGTAGCAATCTGAACATCCACCAAACTTCTGGTACCCCAAAACAGAATCATAACCAATTGATGTTCCAGTTAAAAAGGTAAAATTGTGCACTACAGCCAAAGTTTCTGTCCTGCACCATACAAACCAACATGCATTGTAAACATCCTAAAGGCAAACCTTAGCACATTATTTTTATAATACAATGGAATTGTACAAGGGAATAATTATTTTTTATGAAAAGTTTCTGCAATCAAGATTCACAAAGTTTCCGTGAGCATGAACAAAGTTCAAGGAGGTCTCCCACTTCAACAATGCTTGTCTTTCTTACTTCCACTTTCCTTTTTGAAAAGTTTTTAGGTTCCCCTCTTTATTTTTTTTTGTTTTTAGACTATATAAAAGCACTCAACAGAAATAAATGACTCTCTAAAACTTCCGGGTTGTCTCCCTGGCAGCGCTTTCTTTAAAGCCATTAAGCTAGGCATTTAGTGCTCAAGTAATGAATCCACCCGGATCCCAAGGTATATCAAAGCCAATTTTAATTAACAATGATTTGTAATTTAGTAGTCAGCACAAAATAAAATCTATCATGCAACAACGAAGTCTAACTCTCTTCCTATGCATCGGCATGTCATAAAAGAACAATTCATGCACACATAGTAAAGGCCAATGCATAGTATAAGCAGTTTCTTGCAATTCTATCGTGTTGGAAACATAGAGAGGTGGAGATATAGTTCCCCTCTCATAATAATTGCAAGTAGGAGCAGCAAGCACATGCATATTACATTCATCAAAATCATCATGTGCAATGGTAAAAGGCAAACCCATCAATATAATCCTTAATAAGCACAAACTTCTCCGATATAGTGTAGTTTGGAGAATTCAAAAATATAATAGGACTATCATGTGTGGGTGCATTAGCAACAATTTCATGTTTAACATAAGGAATTATAGCAAGTTCATCTCCATAAGCATAATTCATATTGGCATCTTGGCCACAAGCATAACAAGCATCATTAAAAAGGGGTATTTCAAGAGAATCAACGGGATCATAGCAATCATCCTTCGGTAAGCATGAAGGGGAATTAAGAAATGTATGAGTTGAATAGTTACTCTCATTAGAAGGTGGGCACGGGTGATCAATCCGCTCTTCCTCCTTTTGTTCTTCGCTCTCCTCATCATCTTTTTCATCCAATGAGCTCACAGTTTCATCAATTTCTTCTTCCATAGCTTCCTGCAAAATATTAGTCTCTTTTTGGACAGCGGAGACTTTCTCAATAAATGCATTAATATAGTAATTGTATTCATAATTTTCATAGCAATATCTAAGTATAGCAAGATTTTCAGGCCTATAAACAACATCATCTAAAGCTTCATACTTTTCAAACAGAGATTCAATTTCATAAGCAGCCTTAAAAGCAACAAATTCTTCTATTTGTTCCACATCATAGTAATCATATATACCATTAGCATAAGAAGCTAAGGTTTCATTATCATTAAATTTGCATGAAAAGGGAAGGTATGGAGCCATCATCCTAGAGCAACAAGTAATATCATATCTCAAGCATAGATCCCGGGCATACCAACGCAACCTAATAAATTGATTCCATAATAGTTTCCCTTTTTGTGTCGAGCGATAATCCCTAAAGTATTCACGTTGATCCAACGTGTCTCCCATTATAAAGTTGAATGGGGTTTTCTTAGGATTATCAAAGTAGTACATAATATCTTTCACATAATGAGAATCGAGGGTTTTAGGAGTTACCCCATCTCTATGAGTAGCAAGTACACCTAATTTTTTTGGTATTTTGTGTTCCATATCCATAACTAAAGATAGAGAAAAACTAAGAACAGAAAATACAAATTACTTAGTGATAAGGCAAACAAGCACACACGAGAATATTCAACCCACGCTATGACTCGCCGGCAATGGCGCCAGAAAAAGGTCTTGATAACCCGCAAGTATACGGGATAGTTGTAGCCTCTTTCGATAAGTAAGAGTGTCGAACCCAACGAGGAGCTAAAGGTAGAACAAATACTCTCTCAAGTCCTATCGGCCACTGATACGACTCTACGCATGCTTGATGTTCGCTTTACCTAGAACAAGTATGAAACTAGAAGTACTTTGTAGGTGTGATAGGATAGGTTTGCAAGATAATAAAGAACACGTAAATAAAAACTAGGGGCTGTTTAGACAAAGATGCAATAAAGTAAATATAGCAAGTGTGGAAAAGTGGTGGTAGGAGTTGTCAAATTGTCGCTAAGCAATTGACTATGTTACTAGACTGATAGCAAGTTTTATGTGGGAGAGGCATAAGCTAACATACTTTCTCTTCTTGGATCATATGCACTTATGATTGCCTCAGCACAAGAAGTGGTGTTAGCCCACTGAGTCTTGACACGGAGACAGATGGAATCATGTCGGATCCAATCAGGGGCCTCAAAGTCATCCTGAGGGTAGAGCTTCTCCCAAGTTGCTGAGATCAACTGAAATAGATAAGGCCCATAGATGGGGACCTTGCGGTTGAAGACCGCAAACTGAAGCTCACACCACATGATATGTGAGACATCAAGTGGTAACGTCTGAGATCTACGTGCATCTTCACACAAGAGCAACATGTCCACAAGGTAAGCATGCACGTTGTCCTTGTCACCAATGTGTGGAAAGAGAGAGTTGCGGAAGATCCGGTACATGATGTCAAGGAAGGAGTTGAGCACCCACGATGACTTGCCACTTGGGAGCTTCTTCTCAACATAGAAGGGCTGAAGCTTGTTCTTGTTGGCTGACTCGGGATTGGCATGAGGATGAACACCTTGGGGTGTGGCAAGCCCCTCATCCTGAACACCAAGCAAGGTCATGAACTCCTTCCATGTAGCAGTCAGCTGCCGACCATTGGTCATCCAAGCCATAGTCCGGTCCTCATTAGGATGAAAGTACACCGAGGCAAAGAACTGAGCCACAATCTCAGGATCATAGTCTTTGTGAAAAGAGATGATATGCTCAATGCCAAACTGCTCCACGAGATCTAGAGCCTCACAAAAATAGTCCCGGTACTTCTCTTCCCTAATATGATGCATGTCGATCTAGTGCACATCCACATAGATGTTTCGCTTGGCGACATCCAGATAAATGAGATTCTGCTGCTTGGTCCAGAATAGGTCATTCCCTCGAAAGTTGGCACGAGGATTCACATAGGGATTGATCTTCCTTCGAAAGATGAACTCAACAAGAGGTATCTCATCCATACCCATGGTGGGTTCCTTATCCTTTGTGGCAGAGGTCTTGGTCCTGCGTTGGGGGGCACTGGAGCCCTCAGGAGCTTCATCTTGATTGCGCAGATGCTTGGAGCCCGTGTCACGGCTTGGATTGGAACGGAGAGCAGGAGCACCTTAGCCACACACCACAAAACAAACACGCAAGAAACGCGAGAAGGATCGGTGCAAAGAACACAGCAAAACAGAGAAACAAGTAGAACTCGCACTTGATAATTGCCACATGATAGATTTGACAACAATAGTAGCACTGCTTGGTTGTGCGGTACTAAAAAATTAGTGCCGCTCCAAGTCACGGTAGTACCGTGCGGGCGGTAGTACCGCGCTGGAGGTGCGGTAGTACCGCACGCGCGGTAGTACCGCGCTGGAGGTGCGGTAGTACCGCACAGTTTCTGATCCGAAACTGCAAACGGATCTGAGTACAACCGTGACAACAAAGCAGTACTACGATCGATCAAATCTACCACGGGGCAACATATCATGTACTATCTCTACGCATTACTACTCTCCTACCACCTACTCTTGCAATGATTTAGCCTAAAATCTCAAGAACAACTAGCATCTCCCCAAAAACCTAGAAGCAAAGGAACGAACCCAAAAGAGAGGGATTTGGGGAGAAACCTTGTTCCATGGCAAGAGGAAGTTGTGGGGAACAATCCCACCGATCGGAATCCGAGGAGAGCAGCCGGAGATGGAGATCCGGCGAGGGCCTCCAGCGCCGTTCCTGGGCAGGAGAGAGAGAGGCGGCGTGGGGAAGAAAGATTTAATGGGTATGGAGGAGTTGGAACTCCCCCTGCCCGCTCTTAACCCCCACGCGCTCGCTACTCCACGGTAGTACCGCACGTCACTGTGGTAGTACCACCCGGGCGGAAGTACCACACCGTGGGCGGTAGTACCGCTCCACCAGCGGCAATAAAAAATTACTGCCACACTGGTTGCGGTAGTACCATGGCTGGCCATGGTAGTACCGTGAACCCAAGAAGATGCAGTTTCAAACAAGGGAAGAAACATCTTTGCATGGACCTTCAAGCGAACGAACACACCAATGAGCTAACGCACGAGACACCACAAGCACAAGCTGGGCACGAAAAGAGAGAAGCAAGAGACAACAAAGACCACAACGAGACACAACCTCTCCAAGGAGAGGGCGGTGGCTGGAGCCACCTATGTTTGAGTCGATTGGTATGGCACCGCAAAGAATTATCCTTGGGCCCATGACCAAAACTCGTCTTTGAAGCACAAGTACCATAAAAAATGGTTGATGTGAAAGAGTTGATCATTTTATGCATAATGGGGGGATGGAGAGTTCATTGAGAGAACATCACTCCCCCTATGTCCATGCCTACACCTAAACTAGACAACAAGTTGAGTGTGGTGGACTGTGCAAGGGTTCAAGCCACATTGTTCAAATCAATGATATTTAGCTCATGCCTTAACTCCCGAAATCTTGCTTCATCCAAGGGCTTCGTGAAAATATCTGCAAGGTTATCATGAGTGTTGACATACTTGAGCTTGATCTCCTTTCGCCTAATATGATCCCAGATGAAATCATACCGAATCTCAATATGCTTCATCTTGAAGTGTTGCACCGGGTTGAGAGAGATCTTGATAGCACTTTCATTGTCACACCAAAGAGGCACTTCGTCACAAGTGACACCGTAATCCTTTATAGTTTGCCTCATCCATAGGAGTTGAGCACAACACCTACCGGCATCCACATACTCTGCTTCGGTGGACGAGAGAGATACACAACTTTGCTTTTTAGAAGACCAACTCACTAAAGAGCAACCAAGTAATTGGCACCCTCCGGAGGTGGACTTCCTATCCACTTTGTCTCCCGCCCAATCTGAATCTGTGTAGCCCAAAAGCTCAAAGTTGGCTCCTCTTGGGTACCATAAGCCAAAGTTTGGGGTATGAGACAAATATCAAAAGATTCGCTTGACCGCCACAAATTAGCTTTCCTTAGGTGCTGCTTGAAACCGTGCACAAATTCCCACACTCAACATGATATCCGGTCTAGATGCACAAAGGTAAAGCAAGGATCCAATCATGGAGCAATATACCTTTTGATCCACCACTTTACCATTGGGATCAATGTCAAGTTGGCACTTGGTGGGCATTGGAGTGGAAGCCGGCTTGACATCACTTAGCTTGAATCTCTTGAGCTTGTCTTGAGTGTATTTGGCTTGGTTGATGAAGGTTCCTTCTCTTCTTTGCTTGATTTCAAACCCGAGAAAGAACTTCAACTCTCCCATCATAGAAATCTTGAACTTTGAGGTCATTAGAGCGGCAAATTCTTCATTGAAAGCTTTGTTAGGGGAACCAAAAATAGTATCATCAACATATAAAGTTGGCACACAAACAACTCCCCTTTGACCTTCTTAGTAAAAAGATTGGGGTCGATTTTCCCGATTTCGAACCCACGATCTTGTAACAACTCCGTAAGATGCTCATACAACGCACACGGGGCTTGTTTAAGGCCATAGAGCGCCTTATGGAGTTGGTACACATGACCGGGGAAATAGGGATCTTCGAACCCGGGGGGTTGTTTGACATACACCAACTCATTAATGGGACCATTATGAAAAGCACTCTTCACATCCATTTGTTGCAACGTGAAATTAAGACGAGAAGTTTAAGCAATTAACAAACGAATAGATTCAAGGCGAGCAACGGGGCAAAGGTTTCATCGTAGTCGATACCCTCGACTTGGGAGTAGCCTTGTGCCACCAAACGAGCCTTGTTGCGAACAATGATCCCGTGAGCATCTTGCTTGTTCTTGAATATCCACTTGGTTCCAATGACATTATGATTCCCGGTTGGCCTTGGCACTAATTTCCACACTTGGTTATGCTCGAAGTTGTTGAGTCCTTCATGCATGGCATTGAGCCAATCCGGGTCCTCGAGAGCCTCATACACCTTTTTGGGTTCGACACAAGAAACAAATGCATGATGTTCACAATAGTTTGCTAATTGTCTACGAGTGCTTACCCCCTTCCTTAGGCTTCAAACCACATTCTCCATAAGATGACCCTTGGTGGTGAGCTTGGAAGCGATCTTCGCGGCACGACGCTCTAATTCTTCCTCGGATGTGAAAAGAGGAGGGGTAACTTGATCATCTTGAGCGTCGTCTTGAGCTTGTTCTTGATCTTGAGCTTGCTCTTGATCTTGAACTTGCTCGAAGGGCAGAACTTGACCTTGGGCATCATGTGGTGGTTCACCACCATCTTGAGGTTGATCTTTCCCTTGATCATGTTCATGAGGTTGAGGGCCTTCACTTTGTTCTTCGGAAGCGTGTGAGTCTTCGGTTGGTGATGGCTCCACTTGAGTGGAGCATTGTCCTTCTCCTTCGGCCACAAGGGGTTCCTCAATGGGTGGGATATGACCAACACCCATTCTTCTTATGGCTTGGGGAGGAATTTCATCACCTACATCAAAAGTACCACTTTGCTCCACTTGGGAGCCGTTATTTTCGTCAAACTCCACGTTACACGTCTCATCAATGAGTCCGGTGGACTTGTTGAGAACACCGTAAGCATGAGAGTTTGTAGCATAACCAACAAATATGCCCTCATACGCTCTAGCCTCAAATTTAGACAAATGAACACGTTTCTTGAGAATGAAACACTTACACCCAAACACCCGAAAGTACTTGAGGTTGGGCTTGTTACCGGTAAGTATTTCATAAGGAGCCTTGTTCAAGCCATTGCGGAGATAGAGCCGATTGGATGCATGACATGTTGTGTTGATGGCTTCGGACCAAAAGTTGTATGGAGACTTGAACTCTGCCATCATGGTCCTTGTCGCATCCATCAACGTACGG
Source organism: Triticum aestivum (assembly GCF_018294505.1). NCBI lineage: Eukaryota > Viridiplantae > Streptophyta > Magnoliopsida > Poales > Poaceae > Triticum > Triticum aestivum. The sequence goes on along the minus strand of NC_057810.1, from coordinate 469,732,940 downwards.
TTCTTCCTCTCCGCGACACCATTTTGTTGAGGGGTATAAGGTGCAGAATATTGATGCTTGATCCCCTCATCACTAATAAACTCATCCAAGGTGTAGTTCTTGAACTCAGTGCCGTTGTCACTTCTTATTGTCAAGATCTTTGCATCACGTTGACGTTGAGCTTCATTTGCAAAGTCAATGACGGTTTGTTGAGTCTCACTCTTCCTCTTGAAGAAATAAACCCAAGTGTATCTTGAATAATCATCCACAATCACCAAGCAATACTTTCTAACCCCGAGACTATCAAAGGATGGAGGCCCAAAGAGATCTAGATGAAGGAGCACCAAGGGTCTCTTTGAGTAGATGATAGTCGTGGGAGGGTGAGCCTTCTCATGAAGCTTTCCTTCGATACAAGCACTGCAAGCACGATCTTTGGCAAAACTAACATTTGTTATTCCACGGACATGGTCCCCCTTGAGAAGACTTTGCAAAGATCTCATATTGACGTGGGCTAAACGGCGATGCCAAAGCCATCCCACATCAACTTTAGCCATTAGGCATGTCGCAGTCTTAGTGGGTCTCTCCGAAAAGTTAATCGCGTAAAGACCGTTATCGACATGTCTAACGAAGGCTACTTTAAGAGTCTTGCTCCACAAGAGGGTCACGGTATCAACATCGAAGAAAGTGGCAAATCCCATGAGTGCAAGTTGACGAACGGAAAGTAGATTGAAAGCAAGGTACTCAACAAGCATGACTTTCTCGATCGTTAGATCATGAGAAATGACAACCTTGCCAAGACCCAATACCTTAGAAGACGAGGCATCACCCTACTTGACGTTGCTGGGCATAGAAGAAATCTTGTGCACGTCCACCACCAAGTCCTTGCTTCTGGTCATATGATTTGTTGCTCCACTATCGAGCAACCATGATCCCCCACCAGAAGCAAACACCTACAAGATATCAATGCTTGGTTTTAGGTACCTGGGGGAGTCCTGGATTAGGGGGTATCCGGACAGCCGGACTGTGTACAACGCCCGGACTATTGAAGCGTGAAGATACAAGACTCAAGACTTTGGCCCGTGTCCGGATGGGACTCTCCTCTGCGTGGAAGGCAAGCTCGGCGATCCAGATATTGTGTTTCCTTTCTTGTAACCGAGTCCACGTAAACCCTAGCCCTCTCTGGTGTCTATATAAACCGGAGAGGTTGGTCCTTAGAAGGCCGATCACAATTACAATCATACCATCATAGGCTAGCTCTTAGCGTTTAGCCTCTACGATCTCGTGGTAGATCTACTCTTGTACTACCCATATCTTCAATATTAATCAAGCAGGAAGTAGGGTTTTACCTCCATCGAGAGGGCCCGAACCTGGGTTAACATCTATGTCCCTTGCTTCCTGTTACCATCAGCCTTGATGCACAGATTGGGACCCCCTACCCGAGATCCGCCGGTTTTGACACCGACATTGGTGCTTTCATTGAGAGTTCCTCTGTGTCGTCGCTACAGAGCTTGATGGCGCCTCCAATCGTCAACAACATGGTCCGGGGCGAGACTTTTCTCCCCGGACAGATCTTCGTGTTCGGCTGCTTCGCACTACGGGTCAATTCGCTTGGCCATCTGGAGCAGATTGACAGCTATGCCCCCGGCCACCAGGTCAGGTTCGGAAACTTGAACTACACGGCGGATATTCGCGGAGACTTGATCTTCGACGGATTTGGGCCTGCGCCAGGAGCGCCGAACAGTCACGATGAGCACGGCTTAGACCTGTTGTCAGACGATGCTCGGGATATCACCACCGCAGAAGCCTCGGATCTAAATCCGTGGCAGGTTGCGTTGCCCAAGGACGGAGGGCTGGACCCCGCCACGCAGGCCGTACCCTCATCGGCGATGGAGCCGAACACAGGCCTCACTTTTGAGGAAGACTGTGACTCCATACCCCCGGACTCTCATCCGGTTGTTGGTTCCGGTCCGCAGACCCTTGAGCCAGCCAAGCCAGACTGGGCTCCGGTAATGGAGTTTACCGCTGCGGACATCTTTCAGCACTCGCCCTTTGGCGACATGCTGAATTCACTAAAGTCTCTCTCTTTGTCGGGAGGCTCTGGGCCAAACTATGTCCGGCTTGAGTGGAAGGAAGGCGACAACGGAATTCGTTGCCCACCCACCACCCATTTCATTGCCACGGTCGATGATTTAACCGACGTGCTTGACTTCGACTCCGAAGACATCGACGGTATGGATGATGATGCAGGAGAATCACAGAAGCCACCGCTCACAGGGCGGTGTACGGCCACCTCCTCATACGATATATATATGGTGGACACTCCAAAGGAAACCAATGGCGACGAGGCAACGGAGGATAACCCCTCAGGAAGAAAAACAAAAAATGGGCGTCGTCGGCGCCGCTCCAAGCCCCGCCACAGCAATACCGGCCCTGGAGACGAAAGCAATCCAGATGGTGCCGAAGAGGAATATAACCCCGACCAGCCCGCCTTCGAGCTGGCCGAACAGGAAGATGAGCAGTTCAGCCCAGAAGAATAGGCGACGGACGGATATCCGGAGAAGGACAATTACATGCCCCCCTCCGAAGACGAGATTAGCCTCGGCGACGATGAGTTCGGCGTGCCTGAGGATCCCGTGGAGCAGGAGCGCTTCAAGCGTCGGCTTATAGACACTGCGAGGAGCCTGAAGAAGAAGCAGCAACAACTCCAAGCTGATCAAGACCTGCTCACAGACAGATGGACTGAAGTCCTGGCAGCCGAGGAATATGGACTCGAGCGCCAAACGGCTGACCGGCCACCCTGTGGCCGGGATAAAACGGGATACCAGCCGGAATACCAGCCCGCACCCCCACGCTGATACACTACGGCCCAGGGCAACAGGCAGGACCTGCAAGATATTCTGGAAAACAAAGCAGGACAGCCAAGATCGATCTAAGGATCACAGGGGCGCGCCCTAGCACGCGATGATGATCATCGTGCCGGATACATCATCAACAAGTCCGTCTGGGCCAAACACAGCAACCCAGACGAATTCGAGCTCCGTAGCCACATAGCCCGGCATAGAGGTGCCGCACACCCCGTCTGCTTCACTGACGAAGTGATGGATCATGAATTCCCAGACGGGTTCAAACCCGTAAACATCGAATCATACGATGGCACAACAAACCCCGCAGTATGGATCGAAGATTTCCTTCTCCACATTCACATGACCCGCGGAGATGATCTACACGCCATCAAGTATCTCCCCCTTAAGCTCAAAGTACCAGCCCGGCATTGGCTAAATAGCTTGTCAGCAAATTCCATTGGCAGTTGGGAAAACCTGGAAGACACATTTCTCGACAACTTCTAGGGCACATATATGCGACCACCGGACACTGATGATCTGAGCCACATTACTCAACAGCCCGGAGAGTCAGCCAGGAAATTCTGGACTCGGTTCCTAACCAAAAAGAACCAAATAGTTGACTGTCCGGACGCTGAAGCCCTGGCGGCTTTTAAGCATAATATTCGTGGCGAATGGCTTGCTCGACACCTCGGCCAGGAAAAACCCAAATCCATGGTAGCTCTCACAACACTAATGACCCGCTTTTGCGCGGGCGAGGACAACTGGTTGGCTCGTAGCGGCACCACGCCACATTCTGGCACTTCGGATGACCGCGATAACAACGGCAAGCCACGACGCAACAGACATAAGTGACGGAACAACGACGACAACACGGAAGACACGGTAGTAAACGCCGGATTCAGCGGTTCCAAGTCCGGTCAGCGGAAAAAGCCGTTCAAAAGAAATAATCAGGGACCGTCCAGTCTGGACCGCATACTGGAGCGCTCGTGCCAAATTCATGGCACCTCGGACAAGCCAGCCAACCACACCAATAGAGACTGCTGGGTGTTCAAACAGGCCAGCAAAATAAACGTCGAAAACAAGGACAAGGGGCTGCACAACGATGATGACGAAGATCCCCGGCGTCCAAACACGGGGGATCAATAGAAATCCCCCCCCCCAGGTGAAAACGAGCAATATGATCTACGCCACTCACATCCCCAAGCGGGAACGGAAGCGAGCACTGCGGGACGTCTATGCGATGGAGCCAGTCACCCCCAAATTCAACCCATGGTCAGCCTGTCCGATCACCTTTGATCGTAGGGATCATCCTACTAGCATCCGTCATGGCGGCTCAGCCGCATTGGTCTTAGACCCAATCATCGACGGATTCCACCTCACGCGAGTCCTTATGGACGGTGGTAGCAGCCTGAACCTGCTTTATCAGGACACAGTGCGCAAAATGGGCATTGATCCTTCAAGAATCAAGCCCACCAAAACCACCTTTAAAGGTGTAATTCCTAGAGTAGAGGCCCGCTGTACGGGCTCTATAACATTGGAAGTGGTCTTTGGATCCCCGGACAACTTCCGGAGCGAAGAGCTAATCTTCGATATTGTCCCTTTCCGCAGTGGTTACCATGCACTGCTCGGACGAAATGCATTCGCTAGATTCAATGTGGTACCACATTATGCATACCTCAAGCTCAAGATGCCAGGACCGCGCGGGGTCATCACTGTCAATGAAATATGGACCACTCCCTTCGAACAGAAGAGCATACGGCAGCCCTCGCGGCAGAAGTATAATGCGGCCTACTCTGACAAACCAATCCAGCAACAACTTCGAGCACCGTCAAGAGAGTCCGGAGTACCCTGCAATAGGACCATCAAGCACGCCAAGAGCGCGACTAGCAGTCCGGCCTCCGCTCAAGCCCCATCGAAGCAGCATTTGTGCCATGCGTACACAATTTCGCACTCAAGATACCATGGGCATGGGCGGAGGCGCATCAACGACTCAGTCAATAGTGCGGGTAACTGCCAAATACCTTCATAATCTTTCCCTCTTACCTTTCAGGACATCGCTTTAGTGCAACATCCTCAGTAGAGCTGAATTGCCGGACTTACATGGGAGAGACATCCAAGGAGGCAACAGACGTTGTGCATAGAAGGAAATACCCAGGTGGAATCTATTTACGATCATTATACCTGCTTTATCTATTTGTACACAACCTGCCCCTGGATAGGACATGTCAAATAGTCCTATTTATCTCTGCTTAATGCATCCATTGTAAACATACGCTTAAATGTATTATCCGTCAATGGGAGATCATATATAGCGTCAGCTTATTATTCTTATTTGAGCATTTTTTCTCTTATAAATGTTTATTTGATATTGCATCTGTACACCTTGATACGGTCAGTTTGCCAGGGGCTCCTCATGGCGCCCCGTAATATGGCAAGTAAAGTCCGAACAGTTTCAACAGTGCGGCACCTCGAACTTATAGCACTATATGCATCAGCTCTAAATCATGTCTTGGGTCTACAGTTGGGATAGCCCGGCTCCCTTGTTTTGGTGCCTTACATTCCGTTATATCAGCTAAGGTAGCGCAGGGAGAACTACTGCGATTGTGTCCTGGTTCTTCCGAACGAGCACCTCAGTAGAGAAAGCCGAAAATTGACCGGCATGATGTGGCGAGAGCTGGTCGCTGTTCGAGAGGTTTTAAAATCCTTAAAGATTTTCCGCTTTAGGCGATAAATCGGCTTCGTCCGATCTAGGCGTGTATAGCTCCCCACTTAGGATTTCCGGATTCTAGGGGCTTCGCCGAAATTTAAAATTGTAGACTTCTATGGCTAAGTGAAAGTTATAAAGCCGCATATTCCGATTGCCTTGTTCACTGCGCCGGACACCTCCTTAAGGGACAAAACGCTTGGATAAAGTGTGTCCGAGTTTTCCACGAACACCTCAGTACTAATTACGTGGGGGCGGAAGCCGACGACTGGCCTACTTTCAGAATTTTATAAACAGCCGCACAAAAGGTAATATTTTAAATAATAAAAGTGCTACATAGCGCAAGTAACTTCCTCTTTAAATTACAAACATGACAGAAGTGAATTCCCTCTAAAATAGTGTCATTGGTACATTCCACGAGACGAGCACCCTTCATAATGCCATCATAGTACATCTCGGGATGGAGATGCGCCTTGCCCTCCGGCGGCCCGTCCTTTACCAGCATCTCCGCATCCAGCTTGCCCCAATGCACCTTGATGCGGGCAAAGGCCCGGCGGGCACCCTCAATGCAAACAGATCGCTTGATGACTTCGAGCCGCGGGCAGGCATTCACCATCCGCTTGATTAGGCCGAAGTAGCTAGTGGGCAGGGGCTCACCAGGCCACATCCGGACTATGAAATCCTTCATAGCTAGTTCGGCCGCCCTGTGGAGTTCGACCAACTGCTTCAGTTGGTCATTCAGAGGCATTGGATATTCGGCCCCAGCATACTGGGACCAGAACAGCTTCTCCGTTGAGCTCCCCTCCTGGGCACGGTAGAACTCTGCAGCATCTGATACGCTGCGTGGAAGATCTATGAATGCCCCTAGAGAGCTACCAATTCGAGTAAGTAAAAGAAACGCCTCCTCCACATGTTTGCTTTGCATAAAGAACTTCTTACCCGCTGCTATCTTTTTGGCCTCCTGGATCTCCTGTTGTGCCTTCTCGACTTCGGCCTTGGTGTCTTTCACACTCACAAGGGCCTTCGCAAGCTCGGCCTCTTTCATCTTCAGATCATGCTCCACGGACTCATACTTCTTGTCGAGGTCCCGGAGCTCTTGCCGTACCTCGGCCACTCTAGCACTTTGCTTTTCGCGCTCCTTGCATTCCAAGGCCGCCTTGTCTTCGGCCTCGGATAGCGCTTTCTTCAGGGACGCCACTTCGGCAGTGGCCCCTGTTACACAGTCACGACGCTTCGGCATTAGACTAGCCAATTTTGCCTATCTTTAAATACATGCGAGCGGGGAATCGCTTACCTTTATTCTCCTCAAGCTGCCTCTTCGTGAGGCCGAGCTCTCACTGCGCTTGCTCCAGGTCCCGCTTTAATTCGACAACCTCGGCGGTGTGGGCAGCAGCAGCAAGCAGCACAACCTGCTTATTCACACGAATACTTATTATTAGACTCATGCGGATTATAATTGACCCTCCGTTTGGCTTTTCTTTCTGAACACCAAACAGAGTATCAGGGGCTACTACCTATCGGGTGGTAATTTTACACATATTTATTACTTACCTCAAAGCCTGTCAGGAGGCTGGTGCAAGCTTCAGTTAGTTCACTCTTGGCGGACGAAACCTTCCAAATCACCGTACTCATAAGAGTACGGTGCTCTTCATCCATGGAAGCGCTGCGAAGCGCTTCCAGCAGACAATCTGGTGCCTCGGGCGCAGCGGAAGTCCCCTATGCAGACGGCTCGCCCTCCCTATCGAGGGGCTGTCCTCCTAAGTTCGGAACCATCGAAGGTTACGGGGCAGTGTTCGGCTGAGAGCCCGGCCTACTGTGGCTGTCATCGACATGATCCGCGGGGATCTTGAACCCCGCGTGTCCGACATCTGGGACCCTGCCTCGGGGCGTCTCCAGAGTCACCTCCCCCTGCTCTAGGAGCCTTCGGGACAAGACCTCCGTGTCATCCGTGGGCCGAGGAGTCGTGGCTGTCGGAAGCGAATTCATCTCCGAATCGCTGAAGGACCCGGAGGAAGATACCTCAGGGTGAGCCCTGGCCGGACTGCACATATGTTCGGCGTTAAACAAAAGCAATAGAGTAAAGTTATGATGGAGTGCGGACACTTACGATCGCACTGGGGGCTTCCCCCTGGGCAGCCATCCCTCCTTGCTGTGAGCGGCCGTGGCGGAGTAGTCCGGAAGGGACACCTTCCCCTTCTTGGGCGCCCAGGCCTCCCCTTCCGGGGCGGCTTTCCTCTTCTTCTCCCCCCATTGTGGGAAGGAAGAATTTCTTCTTGATTCCCCCCGCCCCCGCGGGAGGAATCTGTCTCGTCATCATCGACGACAGGGGTATGATGGCCTTACGCCAAGGGCCTTTTACGGCCCCCTGGTCAGCCTCCCCGGGCCCCTAAACCTTTCCGGATGGGGCGTCTTCTTCTTCCTCCTCCCCTTCATGGGAGGAGTGTGCCTCGTCGTCTTCGGACGGGGCTTCTGGCGTAACCTTACACCGGAGACCCTTTCGGGTCCCCGGGGCCTTCTTTTCGGCCTTCTTCTCCGGTACCTTGTACAATGCCGAGATCAGCATCTCCGTCAGGAGAGCATCAGCTGGGCCTTCTGGCAACGGAGCCGGACAGTCAACCTGCTCCGCCATCTCCACATAATCCTGAAAAAATGTGCATGACTACTTAAGGCACTCCCATGAAAATATTGGGAAGAACCGAATCCAGTGGTAGTCTGAGAACTCACCTGACTAGGAGCCCGCGCGGCGTGAAGCCCGCGGTCCTCGGATGTGGGAGGAGGTACTTTGGAGTCCTTGAACAACACCTTCCATGCGCCTTTGTGTGTCATGTCGTAGAGCTTCTGGAGAATCCGGTGTTCGGCCGGGACGAACTCCCACAGATTGAATGCCCGCCTTTGGCATGGCAGAATCCGGCGAACGAGCATGACCTGGATCACATTGACAAGCTTGATGTCCTTGTCCTTCATGCTGATGCAGGTTTGGAGTCTGGTCAACTCTATAGATTCGCCCCAGGACAGGCCCTTCCTTTCCCAGGAGCTGAGCCGCATGGGGGCTCCAGATCGGAACTCAGGGGCCGCCACCCAGTTGGCGCTGCATGGCTCGGTGATGTAGAACCACCCCGATTGCCATCCTTTTACGGTCTCCGCAAAGGAGCCGTCAGGCCAGGCGACATTAGGCATCTTGCCCACCATGGCTCCTCTGCACTCCGCTTGTTGGCCGCTTACAATCTTCGGCTTCACGCAGAAGGTTTGCAGCCACATGCCAAAGTGAGGCCGGATGCGGAGGAAGGCCTCGCATACAACAATGAACGCCGAGATGTTGAGGACGAAATTTGGGGCTAGATCATGGAAATCCAGCCCGTAGTAGAACCTAAGCCCGCGGACGAAGGGATGAAGTGGAAATCCCAGTCCACAGACGAAGTGGGCAACGAACATGACCCTCTCATGGGGTCCTGGGGTCGGAATGACCTGCCCGGCGTCCGGTAGCCGGTAAGCTATGTCTGCGGCCAAGTATCCGGCTGCCCGAAGATTGGTGACATGCTTCTCCTTGACGGGGGAAGCCACCCACTTGCCTCCTACTCCGGACATGTTTAGTTGTGCGGAGAAGACTTGGGCTTGGGCGCTGGAGCTCGAGGGGGCAAGAGTGGGCAAGGGAGAAAGAAGGCGTGGGTAAAAATGAGGAAGTCTTATCTCTTTATAGAGGCGACGAAAGCGATCCGCCTCCCCACTTGCCCGTTGGAAATCGCTTGCTTCCCAAGCGCCACGATTGATGGCGTGCTGGGATTACCCATACCTGTGTTGATGAGAATCCCGTGATAAGGGGACACGATCTCTGCTTTGACAAGACGTGTCAAGGAAACCGCCTCGCAATATGCGTTGTGGCTGGTTGTGGGAAAACGGTTCGAATAATGATCCGACCGTAATAACATGTCACGTTGCCAAAAAAAGTTGTCAGCAGATTGCGTTTGTGAAATATCATTCTCTCTATGGTGGCATGTGAAGACCATTTTGTGGATCCGGACACGATTCAAGTGTTCAATAATTACTTTGGAGTATTCGGAGAAGGAACCCGCCTTGCAATGCCAAAGACAATACTGCGCGTCGGACTCATCGTCATTGAAGCCTGGTTCAGGGGCTACTGAGGGAGTCCTGGATTAGGGGGTATCCGGATAGCCGGACTGTGTACAACGTCCGGACTATTGAAGCGTGAAGATAGAAGACTCAAGACTTCGGCCCGTGTCCGGATGGGACTCTCCTTTACGTGGAAGGCAAGCTTGGCGATCCGGATATTGTGTTTCCTTTCTTGTAACTGACTCCATGTAAACCCTAGCCCTCTCCGGTGTCTATATAAACCGGAGAGGTTGGTCCTTAGAAGGCCGATCACAATTACAATCATACCATCATAGGCTAGCTCTTAGGGTTTAGCCTCTATGATCTCGTGGTAGATCTACTCTTGTAGTACCCATATCTTCAATATTAATCAAGCAGGAAGTAGGGTTTTACCTCCATCGAGAGGGCCCGAACCTGGGTAAACATCTGTGTCCCTTGCTTCCTGTTACCATTAGCCTTGGCGCATAGATCGGGACCCCCTACCCGAGATCCACCGGTTTTGACACCGACAGTACCCATTTTGTAATGGGTCCTTTGATGTTAGTAACAAGGGTCTTAGGAACCCATATAGACCATTCAATGTACTCATAAGGAGAACCAGCAAATTTAGCATAAACATGCCCATAACTAGCACGCACAACACATAAGAAGGGTTAAAGTCGCCGGCTATGTTGGAAGGGGTGGCATTGCCCTTTTTGACATCACCACCCTTCACATTGTTCTTCTTCTCCTTAGGAGCACCCTCTCCATCCTTGATAACCTGCAAGTATACGGGATAGTTGTAGCCTCTTTCGATAAGTAAGAGTGTCGAACCCAACGAAGAGCTAAAGGTAGAACAAATACTCTCTCAAGTCCTATCGGCCACTGATACGACTCTACGCACGCTTAACATTCGCTTTACCTTGAACAAGTATGAAACTAGAAGTACATTGTAGATGTGATAGGATAGGTTTGCAAGATAATAAAGAACACGTAAATAAAAACTAGGGGCTATTTAGATAAAGATGCAATAAAGTAAATATAGCGAGTGTGGAAAAGTGGTGGTAGGAGTTGTGAAATTGTCCCTAAGAAATTGACTACGTTACTAGACCGATAGCAAGTTTTATGTGGAAGAGGCATAAGCTAACATACTTTCTCTTCTTGGATCATATGCAATTATGATTGGAACTCTAGCAAGCGTCCGCAACTACTAAAGATTCATTAAGGTAAACCCAACCATAGCATTAAAGCATCAAGTCCCCTTTATCCCATACGCAACAATCCCCTTACTCGGGTTTATGCTTCTGTCACTCAAGCAACCCACTATAAGTGAATCATGAACGTATTGCAACACCCTACAGCGGGAATCCCTCCCGCTTGCGCGACACAGAGGGCACAATAGGACAGCAACATAACCACAAGCAAATTAAACCAATCATTGCAATTCATCAATCAACGATAGGACAACAAAAATCTACTCAGACATCATAGGATGGCAACACATCATTGGATAATAATATGAAGCATAAAGCACCATGTTCAAGTAGAGGGTACAGCGGGTTTCGGGAGAGTGGACCTCTAAATATAGATGGGGGAAGGTAATGGAGATGTTGGTGAAGATGGCGGTGGTGTTAGTGAAGATTGCGGTGATGATGATGGCCCCCAGCGGCGTTCCGGCGCCACCAGAAGCAAGGAGGAGAGAGCCCCTCTTCTTCTTCTTCTTCCTTGACCTCCTCACTAGATGGGAGAAGGTTTTCCCTCTAGTCCTTGGCTCCCATGCCGTGGGAGGGGCGAGAGCCCCTCCGAGATTGGATCTATCTCTCTGTTTTTGCGTTCTGGAATTCTGCCCTGGCACCGTTTCCTTTATATCTGGAGATCCGTAACTCCGATTGGATTGAAACCTTCACCCAGATCGTTTTCCAAAAATTAGCTTTCTTGCGGCCAAAGAAGGGCATCAACCGCCTTACGGGAGGCCCACGAGGGTGGGGGGCGCGCCCACTTTAAGTGGGCATGGCCCCCTATCTTGTGGCCACCTCGGACATCGTCTCGCATTGATTCTTCCTCCCAAAAATCACAAATATTCCAAAATAATTCTTTGTCCGTTTTTATCCCGTTTGGACTCCATTTGATATGGGGTTTCTGCGAACTGGCACTAGGCAATGGAGCAATATGTTAGTCCCAAAAAATAGTATAAAAAGTTGCCAAAAGTATATGAAAGTTGAATAATATTGGCATGGAACACTCAAAAATTATAGATATGACGGAGACGTATCAGCATCCCCAAGCTTAATTCCTGCTCATCCTCGAGTAGGTAAATGATAAAAAAAAGATAATTTTTGATGTGGAATGCTACCTAGCATAATCTTGATCATATGTCTAATCATGGCATGAATATTAAGACACGAGTGATTCAAAGCAATAGTCTATTATTTGACATAAAAACAATAATACTTTAAGCATACCAACCAAGCAATTATGTCTTATCGAAATAACATAGCCAAAGAAAGCTCATCCCTACAAAATCATATAGTCTGGCTATGCTCCATCATCATCACACAAAATACTCCCATCATGCACAACCCTGATGACGAGCCGAGCATTTGGTTCATACTTTTTAACGTGCTTCAGCTTTTTCAACTCTTACGCAATACATGAGCGCAAGCCATGGACATAGCACTATGGTGGTAAAAGATGGTGGTTGTGAGGACAAAAAGAGGGAGAAGACAGTCTCACATCAACTAGGCATATCAACGGGCTATGGAGATGCCCATCAATAGATATCAATGTGAGTGAGTAGGGATTGCCATGCAACGGATGCACTAAGAGCTATAAGTGTATGAAAGCTCAAACTGGAAACTAAGTGGGTGTGCATCCAACTTGCTTGCTCATGAAGACCTCGGGCGTTTGAGGAAGCCCATCATCGGAATATACAAGCCAAGTTCTATAATGAAAATTCCCACTAGTATATGAAAGTGCTAACTCAAGAGACTCTATATGAATAACATGGTGCTACTCTGAAGCACAGGTGCGGTAAAAGGATAGTAACATTGCCCCTTCTCTCTTTTTCTCTCATTTTTTATTTTTTTTATTTTTCTTTTTTTTCTTTTTGGTGGGCTTCTTTGGCCTTTTTTTATTTGGGCTTCTTTGGCCTCTTTTATTGTTCATAAAGTCTGGAGTCTCATCCCGACTTGTGGGGGAATCATAGTCTCCATCATCCTTTCCTCACTGGGGCAATGCTCTAATAATAATGATCATCACACTTTTATTTACTTACAACTCAATATTACAACTCGATATCTCGAACAAAGATATGACTCTATATGAATGCTTCCGGCTGTGCCGGGATGTGCAATGATCTAGCATAGCAATGACATGAAAAAAATGGACAAGCCATGAAAACATCATGCTAGCTATCTTACGATCATGCAAAGCAATATGACAATGAATGCTCAAGTCATGTATATGATGATGATGGAAGTTGCATGGCAATATATCTCGGAATGGCTATGGAAATGCCATGATAGGTAGGTATGGTGGCTGTTTTGAGGAAGGTAAATAATGGGTTCATGATACCGGCGAAAGTTGCGCGGCACAGTAGAGGCTAGCAAAGTGTAAGGGTGAGTGTGCGTATATCCATGGACTCACATTAGTCATAAAGAACTCATATACTTATTACAAAAGTCTACTTAGCCCTCGAAGCAAAGTACTACTACGCATGCCCCTAGGGGGATAGATTGGTAGAAAAAGACCATCGCTCGTCCCCGACTGCCACTCATAAGTAAAGCAATCAAAGAGCACCTCATGCTCCAACTTCGTTACATAACGGTTCACCATACGTGCATGCTACTGGACTTGCAAATCTCAACAAAAGTATTTCTCAATTTCACAATTACTCAACTAGCACGACTCTAATATCACCACCTTTATATCGCAAAACTATTGCAAGGAATCAAACATATCATATTCAGCGATCTACAAGTTTATGTAGGATTTTATGACTAACCATGTGAACGACCAATTCCTGTCATCTCTCTAAATAGTTATAAGTGAAGCAAGAGAGTTTAATTCTTTCTACAAAAGATATACCCACACTCTTAACAAATATAAGTGAAGCAAAATAGCATTCTACAAATGGCGGTTTTCTATGTGCAGAGAAACAGGCAATCCAGACTTCAAATGATATAAGTGAAGCACATGAAGCATTTTATAAAGCCATACTCAAAAGATTTAAGTGAAGTGCAATGAGCATTCTATAAATCAACCAAGGACTATCTCATACCAGCATGGTGCATAAAATAAAAATGAAAACTAAATGCAAAAGATGCTCCAAGACTTGCACATAATGCATAAACGAAACGAATACGAAAACATACCGATACTTTTTGAAGAAAGAGGGGATGCCTTCCAGGGCATCCCCAAGCTTAGATGCTTGAGTCTCCTTGAATATTTACTTGGGGTGCCTCGGGAATCCCCAAGCTTGAGCTCTTGCCTCTCTTCCTTTTCCTCATCTCGAGACCTCCTCGTTTAGACACTTCATCCGCACAAAACTTCAACAGAAAACTCGGTAAGATCCGTTAGTATAATAAAGCAAATCACCACTCTAAGTACTGTTGCAAACCAATTCATATTTTTTTTGCATTGTGTCTACTGTAGTATAACTTCTTCATGGCTTAATCCACTAATATAAATTGATAGATTCATCAAAACAAGCAAACTATGCATCAAAAACAGAATCAGTAAAAAATAGAACAGTCTGTAGAAATCTGAACATCCACCAAACTTATGGTACCCCAAAAATTCTACCAAAATTAGGAATAATAAACAAGTTGTATATAAAGACAGTGCAAAAATAATCAGAACCAATTGATGTTCTAGTTAAAAATGTAAAATTGCGCACTACAGCCAAAGTTTCTGTCCTGCACCGTACAAACCAACAAGCATTGTAAACATCCTAAAGGCAAACCTTAGCACTTTATTTTTATAATACAATGGAATTGTACATGGGGATAATTATTTTTGATGAAAATTTTCTGTAATCAAGATTCACAAAGTTTCCCTGAGCATGAACAAAGTTCAAGGAGCTCTCCCACTTCAACAATGCTTGTCTTTCTTACTTCCACTTTCCTTTTTGAAAAGTTTTTAGGTTCCCCTCTTTTTTTAGACTATATAAAAGCACTCAACAGAAATAAATGACTCTCTAAAACTTCCGGGTTGTCTCCCTAGCAGCGCTTTCTTTAAAGCCATTAAGTTAGGCATTTAGTGCTCAAGTAATGAATCCACCCGGATCCCAAGGTATGTCAAAGCCAATTTTAATTAACAATGATTTGTAATTTAGTAGTGAGCACAAAATAACATCTATCATGCAACAATGAAGTCTAACTCTCTTCCTATGCATCGGCATGTCATAAAAGAACAATTCATGCACACATAGTAAAGGCCAATGCATAGTATAAGCAGTTTCTTGCAATTCTATCATGTTAGAAACATAGAGAGGTGGAGATATAGTTCCTCTCTCATAATAATTCAAGTAGGAGCAGCAAGCACATGCATATTACATTCATCAAAATCATCATGTGCAAAGGTAAAAGGCAACCCATCAATATAATCCTTAATAAGCACAAACTTCTCCGATATAGTGTAGTTTGGAGAATTCAAAAAGATAATAGGACTATCATGCGTGGGTGCAATAGCAACAATTTCATGTTTAACATAAGGAACTATAGCAAGTTCATCTCCATAAGCATAATTCATATTGGCATCTTGGCCACAAGCATAGCAAGCATCATCAAAAAGGGATATTTCAAGAGAATCAACGGGATCATAGCAATCATCCTTCGGTAAGCATGAAGGGAATTAAGCAATGTATGAGTTGAAGAGTTACTCTCATTAGAAGGTGGGCATGGGTGATCAATCCGCTCTTCCTCCTTTTGTTCTTCGCTCTCCTCATCATCTTTTTCATCCAATGAGCTCACAGTATCATCAATTTCTTCTTCCATAGCTTCCTGCAAAATATTAATCTCTTCTTGGACAGCGGAGACTTTCTCAATAAATGCATTAATATAGTAATTGTATTCATAATTTTCAAAGCAATATCTAAGTATAGCAAGATTTTCAGGCCTATAAACATCATCATCTAAAGCTTCATACTTTTCAAACAAAGATTCAATTTCATAAGCAACCTTAAAACCAACAAATTCTTCTATTTGTTCCACATCATAGTAATCATATATACCATTAGCATAAGAAGCTAAGGTTTCATTATCATTAAATTTGCATGAAAAGGGAAGGTGTGTAGCCTTCATCCTAGAGCAACAAGTAATATCATATCTCAAGCATAGATCTCGGGCATACCAACGCAACATAATAAATTGATCCCATAATAGTTTCCCTTTTTGTGTTGAGCGATAATCCCTAAAGTATTCACGTTGATCCAACGTGTCTCCCATTATAAAGTTGAATGGGGTTTTCTTAGGACTATCAAAGTAGTACATAATATCTTTCACATAATGAGAATCGAGGGTTTAGGAGTTACCCCATCTCTATGAGTAGCAAGTCCACCTAATTTTTTTGGTATTTTGTGTTCCATACCCATAACTAAAGATAGAAGAAAACTAAGAACAGAAAATACAAATTACTTAGTGATAAAGCAAACAAGCACACACGAGAATATTCACCCCACGCTATGACTCCCCGGCAACGGCGCCAGAAAAAGGTCTTGATAACCCGCAAGTATACGTGATAGTTGTAGCCTCTTTCGATAAGTAAGAGTGTCGAACCCAACGAGGAGCTAAAGGTAGAACAAATACTCTCTCAAGTCCTATTGGCCACTGATACGACTCTACGCATGCTTGACGTTCGCTTTACCTAGAGCAAGTATGAAACTAGAAGTACTTTGTAGGTGTGATAGGATAGGTTTGCAAGACAATAAAGAACACGTAAATAAAAACTAGGGGCTGTTTAGATAAAGATGCAATAAAGTAAATATAGCGAGTGTGGAAAAGTGGTGGTAGGAGTTGTGAAATTGTCCCTAAGCAATTGACTATGTTACTAGACTGATAGCAAGTTTTATGTGGGAGAGGCATAAGCTAACATACTTTCTCTTCTTGGATCATATGCACTTATGATTGGAACTCTAGAAAGCGTCCGCAACTACTAAATATTCATTAAGGTAAAACCCAACCATAGCATTAAAGCATCAAGTCCCCTTTATCCCATACGCAACAATCCCCTTACTCGGGTTTATGCTTCTGTCACTCAAGCAACCCAATATAAGCGAATCATGAACGTATTACAACACCCTACAGCGGGAATCCCTCACGCTTGCGCGACACGGAGGGCACAATAGGACAGCAACATAACCACAAGCAAATTAAACCAATCATTGCAATTCATCAATCACCAATAGGACAACAAAAATCTACTCAGACATCATAGGATGGCAACACATCATTGGATAATAATATGAAGCATAAAGCACCATGTTCAAGTAGAGGGTACATCGGGTTGCGGGAGCGTGGACCGCTGAATATAGATGGGGGAAGGTGATGGAGATGTTGGTGAAGATGGTGGTGGTGTTAGTGAAGATTGCGGTGATGATGATGGCCCCGGCGGCGTTCCGGCGCCACCAGAAGCAAGGAGGAGAGAGCCCCCCTTCTTCTTCTTCTTCCTTGACCTCCTCCCAAGATGGGAGAAGGGTTTCCCCTCTAGTCCTCGGCTCCCATGGCATGGGAGGGGCGAGAGCCCCTCCGAGATTGGATCTATCTCTCTGTTTCTGCGTTCTGGAATTCTGCCCTGGCACCATTTCCTTTATATCTGGAGATCCGTAACACCGATTGGATTGAAACCTTCACCCAGATCCTTTTCCAAAAATTAGCTCTCTTGCAGCCAAAGAAGGGCATCAACCGCCTTACGGGTGGCCCACGAGGGTGGGGGGCGCGCCCACTTTAAGTGGGCGTGGGCCCCTATCTTGTGGCCTCCTCGGGCATCGTCTCACGTTGATTCTTCCTCCCAAAAATCACAAATATTCCAAAATAATTCTTTGTCTGTTTTTACCCCGTTTGGACTCCGTTTGATATGGGGTTTCTGCGAAACATAAAACATGCAACAGACAGGAACTGGCACTGGGCACTGGATCAATATGTTAGTCCCAAAAAATAGTATAAAAAGTTGCCAAAAGTATATGAAAGTTGAATAATATTGGCATGGAACAATCAAAAATTATAGATACGACGGAGACGTATCACTCCATCACAAAAGTTTGCTTGAGAGGAGGAGGTTGTTTGGCCTTGTCGTTCTTCTTCTTGTTCTTGGACTTGGGTGTGAACCCAACTCCCTCCTTGGCCACAACTTCCTTTTGATTGCTCAAAAGGTCACTGAGGTTCTTCTCACCTTGTATGAACGTAACAAGGCCTTTCTCAAGTTGCCCCTCCAACTTGGCATTCTCCTCCACAAGATTCACATGCTCACAACATGGGTTAGTGGCATTTGCATTATCAATTAATACCATATGAGGAAAGGTAGCTTTTTCTTTAGTTAGTGATACATCTCCAACGTATCTATAATTTATGAAGTATTATGCTATTATATTATCCATCTATGATGTTTTATATGCATTTATATGTCATTTTATATGATTTTTGGGACTAACCTATTAACCTAGAGCCCAGTGCCAGTTTCTGTTTTCTCGTTGTTTTTGTGTTCTACAGAAAAGGGATACTGAACAGAGTCCAATTGACGTGCCAATTTTTGAGGATTTTTTATGGACCAAAAGAAGACCGCGGAGCATCGGAGTTGGGCCAGAAGAGTCCCGGGCTGCCCACGAGAGTGGGGGGCGCCCCACACCCCTGGGGCGCGCCCCCCATATCTCGTGGACAGCCCGGAGACCTTCCTGACGTGAAACCAACGCCAAAAATTCCTATAAATACAGAAACCTTCGGGAATTAACCTAGATCAGAAGTTCCGCCGCCGCAAGCCTCTGTAGCCACAAGAAATCAATCTAGGCCCTCTATGGCACCCTGCCGAAGGGGGCCATCATCACCGGAGGCCATGGAGGAGGATCTCGGAGAGGCCATCATCTCCATGAAGGCCAAGGACCAGACGGGGAAAGCCATGGAGGAGGAAGCACAAGGGGGAGAACCTCTCCTCCTCTCTCTTGGTGGCACCGGAGTGCCATCGGGAGGGGAATCATCACCGCAGTGATCGTTTCATCAACATCACCATCATCATCACCGTCCTCATCTCTTTTACACGGTCCACTCTCCCACACCCCGCTGTAATCCCTACTTGAAGTGTGCTTTATGCCACATATTATGATCCAATGATGTGTTGCCATCCTATGATGTTTTGAGTAGATATCTTTTGTCTTTGGGTTGATTGATGATCTAGATTGGTGAGTTGTATGTTTCACTTTGATGCTGTCCTATGGTGCCCTCCGTGTCGCACAAGCGTGAGGGATTCCCACTGTAGGGTGTTGCAATACATTCATGATTCGCTTATAGTCGGTTGGTGAGTGACTGAAACACAAACCCGAGTAAGGGGGTTGTTGCGTATGGGAATAAAGAGGACTTGATGCTTTAATGCTACGGTTGGGTTTTACCTTAATGATCTTTAGTATTTGCGGACGATTGCTAGAGTTCCAATCATAAGTGCATATGATCCAAGTAGAGAAATTATGTTAGCTTTTGCCTCTCCCTCATATGAAATTGCAATAGTGATCACCGGTCTTGTTAGAAATTGCCTAGGACAATTCCACACACCGACCCACCATTATTCACACTCGCCATTTATATTATTTAGTAATATATTCTAACTTTATGATAACAGCACCTAATTTTATATTTTAGCTCTCCGATATCATACAAAGTTATCCTCTTCATACCCACAACGTAGTTTTATTTCTCGTTTCTAGTTGGAAGCAAACATTCGGTGCACGTAGAGTCGTATCAGTGGCAGATAGGGCTTGAGAGAATATTTATCTTACCTTTATCTTCTTGTGGGTTCGACACTCCATACTTATCACTTCCACCTTTGGGAATTGCTACGATGATTCCCTACACTTGGGGATTTTCAAGCTCATTTATGGCGCCGTTGCCGGGGAGCAATAGCGTGGGGTTGATATTTTTGTGTGTGCTTGTTTTCTTTCTTCACTAAGTAGATTTTGTTTTTCCTTTTTTGTTTTTGTTTAGTTGTGGGTGAAACATACAAAAAATTTAAAGAATGAAAATACCAAAAATATTTACTTGCCTCTCATGCCTAAAAATGTTTTTCAAAAAGAGAAGTGATTGGAAAGTTATCCATTGAAGAAGTGAGGGTCGACCTTGAGCACTTGTGTTCATGCTCACGGAAACAATGTAGAATTTTTCATGGAAGTTTGTCTGTAAATAATTATCCCCTTGTAGATATTCATTGTATTATAAAAATAATGTGCCAAGCTTTGGTTTTAGTATGATAAGATTGCTTGCTTACTGTGTGCAGAACAAAAACAGAAACATTGGTTGTAGTGCATGAATTTACATTTTTCACTGGAAAGTCAAATGGGTCTGAAACTTTTTGCACATTACTTCTGTACAAATTTTTCAAATTGTTAAATTTATTTCATAATTTTAGGAGTTACATAAGTTTACTATACTTCTAGATTACTACAGACTGTCCTGTTCTTGACAGATTCTGTTTTTAGTGTGTTGTTTGCTTATTTTAATGCAGCTATGGCTAGTATGTAGGGTATGAACCATAGAGAAGTTGGAATACAGTAGGTTTAACACCAATATGAACAAATAATGAGTTAATTACAGTACCTTAAAGTGGTAGTTTGCTTTATTACACTAACGGATCTCACAAGTTTTTGTTTAAGTTTTTGTGAATGAAGTGTTTGAAGAATGAGGAGTTACCGATGTGAAAAGAATAAAGGGAGACAAGAGTTCAAGCTTGGGGATGCCCAAGGCACCCCAAGTAAATATTTCAAAGGATATTCAAGCATCTAAGCTTGGGGATGCCCCGGTTGGCATCCCATCTTTCTTCTTCAACAAATATCGGTATACCTCGGTTTTTGTTTTGTTCACATGATTCGTGTCCTTTGTGTTTTTATTTTTCTTTAAGAATCATGCTAGTATGAGATAGCTCTTCATTGATTTATATAATACTTCACGTGCTTAACTTATATCTTTTAAGTATGATCTTATAGAATTGCTCTTTGTGCTTCACTTAAATCGTTTGAGTGTTGATTTATAGAATGCTTCATGCGCTTCACTTATATATTTTGAGCTTGGACATTGGTTAGTCTATATTAATTGCAGAATGCTCCATGAACTTCACTTATATCTTTTGGAGTATGAATAATACTATAATTTAAAGTGGGTTTCGAAGAGTGTCAACTTTAGAATTAGTGATCCCACTATCTTGGAGGGTGTTGAATCTTCGCACGATGTTTATGAAAGTTGATTTGGAAGAGTGTCAACTTTAGTTAATATTCCACTATTTCGGAAGAGGTTCCAATTGAGTATGAGAACAGAGTTTTTATCCATGATGCTACTGAAAATTATTATGAGGGAGGAATATGTGCTTGTAGGAGTTGCAATAATATCAAGTTTCCTCCCTATGTGCTTAAAAGTTTTGAAGTTATACGTGTTTTGCCTTCCTATGCTAGTTGACTTTTGTTCCTATAAATTGTGTGCTCACAAAATCCCTAGGCATAGGAAGTGAGTTAGATTTAAATGTGCTAGTCATATTCTTCATGATGCTCTTCTTGTGTTTCAACTCTTACCTTTTATGTGAGCATCATTGAAATCATCATGCCTAGCTAAAAGGCATTAAATAGAAGCGCTCGTTGGGAGACAACCCAATATTTATCCTTACTATTTTTGTGTGTCCACATGATTAAGATACTGTAGTAATCATGTTTTATGCTTTTTGTTTCAATAAAGTGCCAAGTAAGACCTTTGGAAAGACTTGGGTGAAAGTAATGTGATCTTGCTGTAAAAAACAGAAACTTTCCACTCACGAGATTAGCTGTCATTTTTTACAGAAGTGTTATTTTGATTTAATTATTTTTGAAGAAGATTAATAGACTAATTCCTCACGTCCACCAATTTATTTCATAATTTTTGGAGTAGCAGAAGTATGGTTATTGTTCAGATCATTACAGACTGTTCTGTTTTTGACAGATTCTGTTTTCATTGCATAGTTTGCTTGTTTCCTAGTTTCTATGGCTTATATTTCTCAATATAAATTGTAGAAATGATATGTTACAGTAGGCATTATGTGAAAACAATTATGAACCTTGTCTTTTATAGTACCAAAGTGCATGATTAACTCTTTATCATACTAACCTATCTCACGAAGTTCCATTAAGTTTTGTGTGATTGAAGTTTTCAAGTTTTGGGTGAGATATCGATACGAGGAGAATAAGGAGTGGAAAGACCCTAAGCTTGGGGATGCCCAAGGCACCCCAAGGTAATATTCAAGGAAGACTCAAGTGCTTAAGCTTGGGGATGCCCTGGAAGGCATCCCCTCTTTCATCTTCAAAACTATCGGTATACCTTACTCGGAGCTATATTTTTATTCGTCACATGATATGTGTTTTGCTTGGAGCGTATTTTCAATTTTACTTGATATTTGAATAAAATCATTGGATCTGAATTATTGAATAAAAATAGGGGGACCCTCCCATGGCTAGTTAATTATTTGACTACTTAGTGTCCATCACTCATATCTTTTGGAGTAGTTTGTCATTTACTCTTGTGCTTCATGTATATCGTATGAGTAAATGGGGGAATGAATTGAATGTCATAAATATGAGCTTTTATATGTTTTCATTTGCTTATAACATGGTTGGTGATGACTTCACACATAGAAAGTATGAGGCATAACAGTTGTTGAGAGTTGGCAAACGTAGTTTTGGTCATCGTTGCAATTAATAGGAAATAATAAGGAAAGAGAGGTTCACATACAAATACATTATCTTGGACATCTTTTATGATTGTGAAGAACTCATTAAGTATGGCATGCTAAAAGAGTTGAAATTGGACAAAGAAGACAAACGTAATGGTTTATGTTTTCCGACATCTCAGTTAAAGTATATTGAAATTGAACTTCCAAACATGTTGAGCTTGTATTTCTCCCTCATGCTAGCCAAAATTCCTTGCACCAAGTAGAGATACTATTTGTGCTTCCAAATACCCTTAAACCCAGTTTTGCCATGAGAGTCCACCATACCTACCTATGGATTGAGTAAGATCCTTCAAGTAAGTTGTCATTGGTGCAAGCAATAAAAATTGCTCTCTAAATATGTATGACTTATTAGTGCAGAGAAAATAAGCTTTCTACGATCTTGTTGTGGAAGTAATAAAAGCGACGGACTGCATAATAAAGGTCCACATACAAGGGGCAATATAAACTGACGTTCTTTTGCATTAAGATTTTGTGCACCAACCCTAAACACGCATGACAACCTCTGCTTCCCTCTGCGAAGGGCCTATCTTTTACTTTATGTTTTTACTTTAGGCTTGAGTCAAGGTGATCCTCACCTTTCCTTTTTCATTTTATCCTTTGGCAAGCTCCTCGTGTTTGAAAGATCATGATATATATATATATATATATTATATATCCAACTATAAGTTAGCATGGGCTATTATTGTTGACATCACCTAAAGGTGAATATGTTGGGAGGCAACACAATAAGCCCCTATCTTTCTTAGTGTCTGGCTGAAACTCCATAACCACAAGTATTGCGTGAGTGTTAGCAATTGTAGAAGACTATATGATAGTTGAGTATGTGGACTTGCTGAAAAGCTCTATTCTTGACTCTTTCTGATGTTATGATAAATTGCAATTGCTTCAATGACTGAGATTATAGTTTGTTAGCTCTCAATGAAGTTTCTGAACCATGCTTGACATTGTGAATAGATTGTTACTTGATCATGAAAAGTTTTATGGGATAAGCTACTATTATGACACATATTGATGCTAGAGAAGGTGATTGAAATTATCATTGATCAAACTTGTGCACCTGCTAGCATTCACACTTCATAAATTATTTCTTTTATCATTTACCTACTCGAGGATGAGCAGGAATTAAGCTTGGGGATGCTGATACGTCTCCAACGTATCCATAATTTATGAAGTATTCATGCTATTATATTATCCATCTATGATGTTTTATATGCATTTATATGTCATTTTATATGATTTTTGGGACTAACCTATTAACCTAGAGCCCAGTGCCAGTTTCCGTTTTCTCCTTGTTTTAGTGTTTTATAGAAAAGGGATACCAAACGGAGTCCAATTGACGTGCCAATTTTTGAGGATTTTTTATGGACCAAAAGAAGACCGCGGAGCATCAGAGTTGGGCTAGAAGAGTCCCAGGCTGCCCACGAGAGTGGGGGCGCCCCCCTATCTCTTGGACAGCCGGGAGACCTTCCTGACGTGAAACCAATGCCAAAAATTCCTATAAATACAGAAACCTTCGGGAATTAACCTAGATTGGAAGTTCCGCTGCCGCAAGCCTCTGTAGCCATGAGAAATCAATCTAGGCCCTCTCTGGCACCCTACTGGAGGGGGCCATCATCACCGGAGGCCATGGAGGAGGATCTTGGAGGGGCCATCATCTCCATGAAGGCCAAGGACCACAGGGGGAAAGCCATGGAGGAGTAAGTACAAGGGGGAGAACCTCTCCTCCTCTCTCTTGGTGGCACCGGAGTGCCATCGGGAGGGGAATCATCGCCGAGGTGATCGTCTTCATCAAAATCACCATCCTCATCTCTTTTACACGGTCCACTTCCCACACCCCGCTGTAATCCCTACTTGAAGTGTGCTTTATGCCACATATTATGATCCAATGATGTGTTGCCATCCTATGATGTTTTGAGTAGATATCTTTTGTCTTTGGGTTGATTGATGATCTAGATTGGCATGAGTTGTATGTTTCACTTTGATGCTGTCCTATGGTGCCCTTCATGTCGCGCAAGCATGAGGGATTCCCGCTGTAGGGTGTTGCAATATGTTCATGATTCACTTATGGTGGGTTGGTGAGTGACTGAAACACAAACCCGAGTAAGGGGGTTGTTGCGCATGGGAATAAAGAGGACTTGATGCTTTAATGCTATGGTTGGGTTTTACCTTAATGATCTTTAGTATTTGCGGACGCTTGCTAGAGTTCCAATCATAAGTGCATATGATCCAAGTAGATAAAGTATGTTAGCTTTTGCCTCTCCCTCATATGAAATTGCAATAGTGATCACCGGTCTTGTTAGAAATTGCCTAGGACAATTCCATGCACCGACCCACCATTATTCCACACTCGCCATTTATATTATTTAGTAATATATATTCGAACTTTATGATAACAGCACCTACTTTTATATTTTAGCTCTCCTACGTCATACAAAGTTATCCTCTTCATACCCACAACGTAGTTTTATTTCTCGTTTCTAGTTGGAAGCAAACATTCTGTGCACGTAGAGTCGTATCAGTGGCAGATAGGGCTTGAGAGAATATTGATCTTACCTTTAGCTCCATGTGGGTTCGACACTTCGTACTTATCACTTCCACCTTTGGGAATTGCTACGATGATTCCCTGCACTTGGGGATTATCAGTTAGCTTCACTTGGAGTTGATCATGAGACTCCTTAAGGCTAGCATGAGCACCTTGTGGGCCTTGTCGAGTATATCAAACTCCTCCTTGAGTCTAGCATGGTCAACCCCAAGTTTAGCCTTCTCGTAAGTTAGCACACAAGATACAACAAGAGCATGATCAAGATCTTTCTTTAACTTAGCATGGTCCTTGTTGTGTGACTCCTCAAGAACCAGACGATGCCCGTGCTCTTCCTCAAGAGGATTAGAGAGATCCGATATCTTATCGGCATAGTCACGACTATGACCTTCCATCTTGGAGATGGTTTCTTCATGAGCCTCGATCATGTCATTGGCTTCACCAAGTTGTTCCAAGAGAGCAACAAAGTGCTTCTTGGATTTGCCCTTGAGCTTACTCATAAAAGACTCAAATTCATTTACTTCCCCATTAGACCCCTCACTTTCATCAATGCCATCCGTCAAGGAAGGATTAGTAATGATGGTGGTTTTGATGTTGGGGGTTACCTTGTTGGTGGCTTTAGCCATGAGACACTTGGCGGTGATGTTCTCATTGGGCGAGTCAAAGAGGGATACCCGCGGAGTTGTGGCAATGGCCACGGAGGCCATGGCCATGGCTTCACTATCTTCATCATCATCGTCATACTCATGGTATTCTTCTTGGACCACCAACCCTTGAGTAGGAGTCTTTTTGGTGAAGTTGTTCTTGTTTGGGAAGGACTTGGCTTTGTCTTTTCGGATGAGCTTGCCACCATTGTATTCTCGCTTCTCATAAGGGCAATCCACAACAAAGTGGCTCACATTGCCACAATTTTAACATGTTCTCACACGTTGCTTGCCCTTGAACCCACTTGAGTTGTTCTTGTTGAAGTTGGGCCTTGTATTCTTCTTGCTCCAAAATTGCCTTGAAGCAAGAGCCATGTGCTCATGATAATCATGTTTTGTTTCTTCAGAGTTGCTCTCCTCATCTTCCTCATCTTCCTCTTCTTCCACAATAACCTTGGCCTTCAAAGAAAGGTTGGGCTTCTTTGCTCGTTGAGAACAAAACACCGTGTTGTCGGCGGTCTTGTCCAAGATCCTCATTGCCACAAACTCATCCAACACTTCATTTGAGGTCAAGGAGTGGAAGTCTGGTCTTTGACGGATGACGGAGGACAAAGCCTTGTCGCAGGGCATCATTGCTTTGAGGAACTTGCTCTTGATCCAATTGTCATCCATGTCCTTGCTCCCATTATCTCAGAGAGTGACCGCAAGTTTGGTTACTCTCCGAAAGAGCTCACGAGGTTCTTCATCTTCTTTCATTGCAAACTCATCGGCTTCATCTTGCACCACTTCATAGTTGTAGTGTTGAATGCTTGCGCTTCCCTTATAGAGGGAAACAACACAATGCCATGAATCTTTGGCCATGGCGAAGGGTCAATGAGGGAGATCTTCGGGTAGGACTGCATCTTGAATGATGAAGAGAGCATTCTCATTGAATTGATTATCCACGGCTTATCTAGGGGTGAAGTTGCTTCGGTCATGTGGATGAAAACCTTCTTCAATGACTCTCCAAGGATTTGTATTCACATGATCTAAATGACGCTTGAAACGATAGACCCAAGAATCAAAGTCCTCATTTTTCACAATCTTAGGAGGAGGGCCGACATGATTTAAATGAGTGGAAGGAATCGGTCCTCCATAAATTGGAGGTTCCACATGGGCAAAGATGCCGGTGCCATTTCTACCGCTAGTAGAACGACCCTTTTCACTAGTAGCTTCCCCCTTGTCGGAGTTAGCATCCGTCACCTTGTCAGTGGGATCACCCACTTTCAACAGCGAGGTAGATAGTTTAAGTCCTTCTAAGAATTTATTAAACATGCTTTCAACCTCAGTAGTCATGGAGGTCTTCAATGTGTCCAAAGCCACATTGAATTTCTCACGAGACACCGCGGTTCCCCCATCACCCGTAGACGAGATCGGATTCACACCAGAGTGCTCCTCCCTACCGTCTATGGTGTCAACCATACTCTTCAGACGGCAAAGTCCTTAATAAAGAGACGAGGCTCTGATACCAATTGAAAGGATCGATATAGTTGACTAGAGGGGGGTGAATAGGCAACTAACAATTTTTAGCTTTTCTTTACCAAATTAAACTTTGCATCAAAGTAGGTTGTCTAGATATGCAACTAGGTGAGCAACCTATATGATGCAACAACAACAAGCACACAAGCAAGCAAGGGATATAACACAAATAAGCTTGCAAGAGTAAAGGCACGAGATAACCAAGAGTGGAGCCGGTGAAGACGAGGATGTGTTACCGAAGTTCCTTCCTTTTGAGGGAAAGTACGTCTCCGTTAGAGCGGTGTGGAGGCACAATGCTCCCCAAGAAGCCACTAGGGCCACCGTATTCTCCTCACGCCCTCACACAATGCGAGATGTCGTGATTCCACTATTGGTGCCCTTGAAGACGGCGACCGAACCTTTACAAACAAGGTTGGGGCAATCTCCACAACTTAATTGGAGGCTCCCAATGACACCACAAAGCTTCACCACAATGGACTATGGCTCTGAGGTGACCTCAACCGTCTAGGGTGCTCAAACACCCAAGAGTAACAAGATCCGCTAGGGATTAGTGGGGGAAATCAAATTTCTCTTGGTGGAAGTGTAGATCGGGGCCTTCTCAACCAATCCCGAGCAAATCAACAAGTTTGATTGGCTAGGGAGAGAGATCGGGCGAAAATGGAGCTCGGAGCAACAATGGAGCTTAGAGATAGAAGATGTAGTCAACTAGAGGAATAAGACACCCCTTATATAGTGGAGAGACAAATTCAACCATTATCCACTTAGTCAGCCCGCGACCTGCGGTACTACCGCTCCAGACAAGCGGTACTACCACATGGGCTTACGGTACTACCGCTGCAACAGCATGAGCTAGTCCAGGCCAGAGCCGCCAAGGCTGACGGCGGTACTGGCGCTAACGCGGTACTATCGCTCCCCTTGCGGTACTACCGCAAGGCCAGATTGGACTAGCCTGGGAAGGGCGCGGATGAATAAAAATACATCCGTGCCTACTTCCGCTGAAAATCAAATAATGCAAAAAATCCGACACGGTACTACCGCGCCTGGCATGTGGTACTACCGTGCAGGGAGCGGATGTAAAAAATTACATCCGCCCCTACTTCCGCTTGTGTCGTTGTGCTAGACAGGACTCGCGGTACTACCGCGCGCATGGGGCGGTACTACCGCGTAGGGCGCGGATGTAAAAAATTACATCCGCCCCTACAACCGCACGAGTGGCTGAGTTTGGTCTGAGGCCACGGTACTACAGCTCCTAGGGAGCGGTACTACCGTGTGCGCCTACGGTACTACCGCAAGGGCTTGCCGTACTACCACAGGGGCCTACGGTACTACCGCTCCTAGGAGCAGTACTACCGCATGCCTCAGAACAGCAACACTAGGAGTTCTACTTTTTGCATAAATATGAAGATAATGGAGGATGGTCCAAAGTGCAAAGGGAAAGGCAGTGCAAAGGGAGTGAATGTGTAAGTGATGATTCCACCCAAACCTTTCCAACGCGGACCCCCTCTTAATAGTACGGCTATCCTACGACTCAAATCCACCAAAAGAGATGTAGAACATCGTCGCCTTCAATAGTCTTCGAGGGGTACCAAACCGCCTTGTGCCTAGTGATGAAGCGACTAAAATACTCAAGGCACATGATTAGTCCGCAAAAGCATTGTCATCAATCACCAAAACACCTTAGGGATAAATATGCCCTTACAGCAGCCGACTCAGATTCAGTCAGAACATTGGACCATGTTCTTTGATGGATCCAAGATGTTGAATGGCTCTGGTGCAGGAGTGGTTTTAGTGTCCCCACGAGGAGACAAGCTCAGTTATGTCCTCCAGATCCACTTTGACTCTTCAAACAATGAAGCTGAGTATGAGGCACTATTGTATGGGTTGTGTATGGCCGTTTCACTCGGCGTCCGGCACTTGATGGTCTACGGCGACTCAGACTTAGTGGATAATCAAGTAATGAAGGAATGGGATGTCAGGAATCCAGCAATGACCGGTTATTGCAATGTAGTGAGAAAGCTAGAGAAGATGTTTGAGGGGTTAGAGCTCCACCACATACCACGAATCAAGAATCAAGCTGTTGATGATCTGGCGAAGATAGGTTCCACTCGGAAGCCTATCCCCAGTAACGTGTTCTTGGAGCATCACCACACCCCGTCAGTACAGGAAGATCCCTTCAAGGAAGAGCCCCCACAACCAACAAGTTCAACCGATCCGACTAAGATTGAGGTTCCGGCTGTGGTCGACTTGATCATGAAAGTCTTGGTGATCACGCCCAATTGGACGGCACCGTACATCGCATACATTCTCAGGCAGGAGCTCTCAGAAGAGGAGGATGAAGCTCGCCAGATAGTCTGTCGATCGAAAGCTTTCACCATGATAAAAGGACAATTTTACAGAGAAAATGTCATGGGAGTGGCTCAACGCTGCATCACCCTAGAAGAAGGTCGAATGATCCTAAACGATATCCACTCGGGGACCTATGGTCACCATGTGTCCTTGAACCATCATGGCCAAGGCATACCGAGCGGGGTTCTATTGGCCTCGGGAAAATGAGATTGCAAAAGATATAGTCGACAAGTGCCCAGGTTGCTAGTTCTACTCCAACATGTCCCACAAGCCTGCGTTTGCCTTGAAGACTATTCCACTCGTCTGGTTGTTTGCAGTCTGGGGGTTGGATATGGTTGGACCCTTAAAGACCGGCAGAAGTGGTTTCACTCATTTGCTTGTAGCAGTCAACAAGTTCACTAAGTGGATCGAAGCCAAGCCCATCAAAAACCTTGACTCAAGCACTGCCATCCGTATCATCAAGGAGTTGATATTCAGATATGGAGTTCCTCATAGCATTATCAAAGATAACGGCTCCAATTTTGATTCTGATGAGTTCAAGGCATTATGTGCGTCCCAAGGTACTCGGGTAGACTATGCGTCCATTGCACAGCCGCAATCGAATGGGCAAGCAGAAAGGGCGAATGGTTTGATCCTTCAAGGGTTAAAACCCCGACTGATGTGCGACCTCAAGCACGCTGCTGGAGCTTGGGTGACTGAGTTACCATCCATCCTATGGCGACTGAGAACGACGCCGAACCGGTCGACTGACCAAACTCCTTTCTTCCTAGTGTACGGTGCCGAGGCTGTGCTTCTGAGTGACTTGCTGGACAATGCTCCCCGGGTGGAACTCTTCTCAGAAGCTGAAGTAGAGCGGGCACGCGAAGACGCAGTCAATCTCCTAGAAGAGGAACACGAGATGGCTCTGATTCTGTCGATCATCTATCAGCAAGATCTGCATCGATTCCATGCCCGTAATGTCAGAGGTCGAGCGGTCTAGGAAGGAGACCTTGTGCTCCGAGTGGATCAGAAACGCCTCACAAGCTTGCTCCAGCCTAGGAAGGTCCCTTCATCATCACCAAGGTGCTTCACAACAGAGCGTACCACATCTACAACATAGCCAAGAATATGGACGAGCCTCGCGCGTGGAACGAAGAGCTACTTCGACCTTTATATACCTGAAATCACTCGGATCGACGAGTTGTAATAAGAAGTCCTTCAGTTTGCTTACCAAAGACAAGATTTTTCCAGTATCTTAATGATTGATTTCCCGTAATCATTTGTGTCAGAATCCCCCAGTGGGCGGCTTAGCCGCGAACCTGATTCGCCTAAGTTAAAAAAAACACTCCGAGTGGAGAGCAATCCTCCCACTCGGGGGCTTAGCTGCGACCCCATACTCGCCTAAGTTAAAAACACTCCGAGTGGAGAGCAATCCTCCTACTCGGGGGCTTAGCTACGACCCCGTACTCGCCTAAGTTAAAAAACACTCCGTGTGGAGGGCAATCCTCCCACTCGGGGGCTTAGCTGCGACTGTCGGTGTCAAAACCGGCGGATCTCGGGTAGGGGGTCCCAAACTGTGCATCTAAGGTTAATGGTAATAGGAGGCGGGAGACACAATGTTTACCCAGGTTGGGGCCCTCTCGATGGAGGTAATACCCAACTTCTTGCTTGATTGATCTTAATGATATGATTATTACAAGAGTTGATCTACCACGAGATCGTAGAGGCTAAACCCTAGAAGCTAGCCTATGATTATGATTGTTGTTGTCCTATGGACTAAACCCTCTGGTTTATATAGACACCGAAGGAGGCTAGGTTACATAGAGTCGGTTACAGAGAAGGAGATCTACATATCCGAATTGCCAAGCTTGCCTTCCATGCAAAGGAGAGTCCCATCCGGACATGGGACGAAGTCTTCAATCTTGTATCTTCATAGTCCAGCAGTCCGGCCAAAGTATACAATTCGACTGTCCGAGGACCCCTTAATCCAGGACTCCCTCAGTAGCCCCTGAACCAGGCTTCAATGACGATGAGTCCGGCATGCAGATTGTCTTCGGCATTGCAAGGCGGGTTCCTTCTTCGAATACTTCATAGAAGATTTGGAACACAAGGATCTTGTCTGGCTCTGCAAAAACAAATTCCACATACCACCGTAGAGAGCACAATATTCCACAAATCTAATTTGCTGACAGCTTCTTATAGCATGACATCACGCCACAGTCCGGTCATTATTCGAACCGTTTTTCACAACCAGCTACTGCACGTAATGCGAGGCGGTTTCCTTGACACATCTTGTCGAAGCAGAGATCGTGTCCGGTTATCAGGGGATTCTCATCAATACGGGCATGGGTAACCCAACCGCACCATCAATCGTGGCGCTTGGGGAATAAGCGATTTTAACGGCAAGTGGGGAGGCGCACAGTTTCTACCGCCTTTATAAACAGATAGGGATTCTCCTCTTTCACTCACGCCTTCTTCTTCCTCCGCTCATCCATTCTCGCACGCTCGAGCTCCAGCGCCCCAGTCCTGACCTTCTCCGTACAGCCATTCCAAAAATGTCCGGAGCGGGAGGCAAGTGGATGGCCTCCTCCGTTACGGAGGAGGACATTATGAAGCTCCGGGTGGCCGGATACTTGGCCGCAGACATCGCGCACTGGCTCCCAGACGTAGGGCAGATCGTTCCGACTCCGCAACCCCACAAGAGGGTTGTGTTCCTCGCCCACTTCATCCGCGGACTGGGATTCCCCCTCCACCCATTTGTCTGCGGGATCATGTTTTACTATGGGTTAGATTTTCATGATCTGGCCCCTAATTTCATCCTCAACATCTTGGCGTTTATCGTCGTGTGCGAGGCCTTCCTCCGCATCAAGCCGCACTTCAGCCTATGGCTGAAGATCTTCAACGTGAAGCCGAAGATAGTAGTTGGCCAGCAAGCGGAGTGCGGAGGCGCTATGGTGGGCAAGATGCCCAACGTCACCTGGCTAGAAGTCTCCTATGTGGAGACCGTGAAGGGGTCGAAATCGGGGTGGTTCTACATCACCGAGCCGTGCGACGCCAACTAGGCGGCGGCCCCTGAATTCCGATCTGGCATCCCCATGCAGCTCACCTCCTGGAAGAAGAAGGGCTTAGCCTGGGTTGCACCCGCGGAGCTGACCGGACTCCAGAATTGCATAAAAAATATGATAAGCAAGAAGATCAAGCTTTTCAACATGGTCCAGGTCATGCTCTTTCCCCCGATCCTCATGTGTCAAAGACGGGCATTCAACCTGTGGGAGTTCGATTCGGCCAAACACCAGACGCTACGAGAGCTCTTCGACACGACGCACAAAGACGTCTGGAAGGTGTTGTTCAAGGCCACCGAAGTACCTCCTCCCACCACCGAGGACCGCGGACTCAGCACAAAGCACCTCGCCAATTCGGTAAGCTCTCTATATCTCACAAGATGTGCCTTTCCTCAGTATATTCGTGGGAGGAATCTTAAGTCATCATAATGTTTTAACAGGAATATGTGGCGACAATAGAGCGGATCGACTGTCCAGCTTTGTTGCCTGAAGATCCAGCAACTGATCTCCTGACAGAGATGTTGTTTCCGGCACCCTATGAGATGCTGGAGAAGAAGGCCAAGAATAAGGCCACGGGGACCAGGAAAGGTCTCCCGCGTAAGGTTGTGTCGGACTCGTCATCCGAAGACACCGAGGCGCACTCCTCCAACAAAAACGAGGAGGAGGAAGAGGAAAACCCCCTCCCCCAAACCGAGGGGGAGAAGAAAAGGAAAGCTGCCCCATCCGGGGAGGCCGAAGGGTCCAAGAAGGGGAGGACCCTCCCTCCGGACCACTCCACGACAGCCACCTACAACGACGAGGAGTGGCTACCCAGGGACAAGCCCCTGGCGAAGTCGTAAGTATCCAGATACCATGATACTTCTAGTATGTTTCAGCTTTATGGCTTCTTATCATGTTAAGATATGTTCATGCAGTCCGTCCAAAGCCCGCATCGACCTATTCTCCTCGGATGGGTCCTTGAGCTCGTCGACGATGAACAACGATTCGCTCCCGACGGCCTCCACTTCCCGGCCCGCAGATGATTGTCTCAGAGGATACCGGTCCAGGGGGAGATAGTTCTGGAGGCGCCTCAAGGCGAAACCCCCGATGTCGGGCTCATGGGGGGGAAGATCCCCATGGATTCTGATGAGGGGGGCCGCAGCAAGCTTGGCCCCCAGCCGGATACTGCACCGGAACCTCCCGTGGTTCCGATTTCAGGTAGGCAGCACCTCTCTAAGGAGGGAGAGCCACCTGTGCAGATGTCCTTTGTCCATCCAGAGGCATCGGACAACTTGCTGGAAACGCTTCAAGGCGCTTCCATTGATGAAGAACACCATACTCTGATGAGTACGGTGATTGCGAAGGTTCAGTCCACAAAAAGCGGATTGACTGAAGCCTGCGCCAGCCTCTTAACAGGCTTTGAGCTAAGTAATTAAATAATGAGAAAATATCACAGTATAGGCAGTAGCCCCTGATGCTTTGTTCGGTGTTCGGAAAGAAAGGCCTAACAAAGGATCACTTATTATTCCCAAGAGTCTAATCATAATATGTCTATGTGAATAAGTAGGCGTCGCTGCTGGCCGCCGCCGCCCTCACTGCGGAGGTCTCCAGACTGAAGCAGAACCCGGGGCGGGCCGAAGAAGAGCTCGGCCTCGTGAAGAGGCAGCTCGAAGAGAACAAAGGTGAGTGATACCCCGTCCGTGTGTTATATAAAGGAAAAAAATCATTGATGCTAATAAAAGCATGATGAATTTTGATAGGGGCCACGACCGAAGTGGCGGCCCTTAAGAAGGCGTTGTCCGAGGCCGAAGACAAAGCGGCCATGGAGCGCACCGAGCGTGAAAAACAAGAGGCTCGGGTTGATGAGGTCCAACAAGAGCTCCATGATTTCGTCAAAAAATTCGAGTCCTTGGAGCGTGACTCCAAGACGCAAGAGTTGGACCTTGCGAAGGCCCGTCAGAGCATGCAAGACGCCAGGGTCGAAGCCCAGAAGGCCCTCCAGGAGATTGAGGCAGCCAAGAAGATAGCGGCGGGTAAGGCTTTCATTATGCAAAGCAAGCATGTGAAGGATACTTTCCTTTTACTTACCCAAATTCGGAGTTCTCCAGGAGCATTCGCAGATCTGCCGCACCGCATCTCTGATGCCGCAGAGTTCTACCAAGCTGAGGAAGGGAGAGCGACAGATAAGCAGTTTTGGTCCCAGTATATTGGGGCTGAACATCCGATGTCCTTCAGCGACCAGCTGAAGCAACTGGTCGAACTTCACAAGGCGGCCAAGCTGGCCATGAAGGACCTCATAATCCAGCTGTGGCCTGGAGAGCCTCTGCTCGGCAGCTACTTCGGCCTTGTCAAGCGGATCGTAAATGTCTGTCCGCGGCTTGAAGTCCTTAAGCGGTCCGTCTTCATTGAAGGTGCACGCCGGGCCTTGGCCCGTGCGAAAGTGCACTGGGCAAAGATGGATGCCGAGAAGCTGGTGACAGAGGGGCCGCCGAAGGGCAAGGAGCATCGCCACGCCGAACAGTACTATGACAATGTCATTAAGGGTGTCCGCCTTGTGGTGGATGAATGTGCTAAGGATGTAATATTTGAATGAATGTACACAAGTCATCCTGTAATATGAAAACGAGTTCCTCTGTGCTATATGGCGCTTGTTAATTTAAAATATTACCTTCTGTGCGGCCGTTTATAAAATCTTGAGAGCTGGCCAGTCGTTGGCTTCTGCCCCCATGTAACTAGTACTGGGCTGTTCGGGATAAATATAAACACTCTTTATCCAAATTTTTGATCCTTTTAAGGAGATGTTTAACGCAGCGAACAAGGCAATTGGACTATACAGCTTTATCACTCTCACTTGGCCATAGAAG
The DNA here is from genome assembly GCF_018294505.1 of Triticum aestivum. Taxonomy (NCBI): domain Eukaryota; kingdom Viridiplantae; phylum Streptophyta; class Magnoliopsida; order Poales; family Poaceae; genus Triticum; species Triticum aestivum. The sequence continues at coordinate 469,697,452 of NC_057810.1, read as the reverse complement.
TCTACAATTTTAAATTTCAGCGAGGCCCCTAGTATCCGGAAGACCGGACCGGGGCGCTATGCACGCCTAAATCGGGCAAGGCCGATTCCTCGCCTGAAGCAGAAAAATCTTTAAGGATTTGAGACCTCTCGAACAGCGACCAGCTCTCGCCTCATCATGACAGTCAGATTTCGGCTTTCTCCACTGAGGTGCTCGTCTGGAAGAACCGGGACACAATCGCATTAGTTCTCCCTGTGCTACTTTAGCCGATATAGCGGAACGTAAGGTACCAAAACATGGGAGCCGGGCAAACCCAACTATTGACCCAAGACTTGGTTGAGTTGATGCATATAATGCTATAAGTTCGGGGTGCCGCACTGTCGAAAGTGTTCGGACTTTTCTTGCCGCGTTATGGGGTGCGCTGAAGCCCCTGGCGAACTGGATGTACCAAAGTGTATGAGTGCAATAAATAAGGGGTAAAGAAAAAGGGGTAAATAAATGTAATAGTAAGTTGACGTTGTACATTATTTTTCCTTGTTATTCGAATAGTACATCAAAGTGTACGTATGCAAGTAGTGCAATAAGCAAAATAGGACTGTTTGACACATCCTGACTAGGAGCAAGCTGTTTGCGGGTATGTAAAACAGGTATAACGATCGTTATCAGAGACCACCTGAGGATTCCCTTGTATGCCAAAGCTTCTTGTCTTCTTGGTGTGTCCGTCACGCTATGTGTCCGATAGTCGGTCTTTCGGAAGAGCCTCGCGAAGATAGGGACCTGAAAGAAAAAAGGTGCAAGAATGCGTGGGTCCTGGGGCGGTTGAACCGTCTTGTGGACCGTGTCATAATCGTGCCTCTGCCTATGCCCATGGTATTTTGACTACGTAATTATGTACGCGCGGCACAAATTTCGCCGCCTGTCGGGCACTAGGACGGAGGCCGAATTGCTAGTCGATCTCTGGACGTGTCGGATGATCCTGTGGCGGGGTACTCCAGACTCACTTGACGGTGTCCGGGTTCTTTATCGCTGAATGGGTTGTTTGCCTAAGAAGGCTGTTTTGTACTTCTGCTGCGAGGGCCGCCGTGTGCTCCTCCGTTCGGAGCGAGCGCTCTGTGTTTCCATAAACTATTATAACCCCGCGAGGTCCTGGAATTTTGAGCTTGAGGTATGCATAATGCGGTACCGCATTGAATCTGGCAAATGCGGTTCGTCCGAGCAGTGCATGATGGCCACTGCAGAAGGGGGCGATGTTGAAGATTAAGTCCTTGCTTTAGAAATTGTTCGCAGATCCGAAGACCACCTCCAATTTGATTGAGCCCGTTCAACAAGCCTCCACACCGGGTATGACACCCTTGAAGGTGGTTTTTGTGGGCTTGATCCTTGAGGGGTCGATGCCCATTTTGCACACTGTATCCTGATGAGCAGGTTCAGGCTGTTGTCGGTGTCAAAACCGGCAGATCTCGGGTAGGGGGTCCCGAACTATGCGTTTAAGGCTAATGGTAACAGGAGGCACGGGACACAATGTTTTACCCAGGTTCGGGCCCTCTCGATGGAGGTAATACCCTACTTCCTGCTTGATTGATCTTGATGATATGAGTATTACAAGAGTTGATCTACCACGAGATTGTAGAGGCTAAACCCTAGAAGCTAGCCTATGATTATGATTGTTCTTGTCCTACGGACTAAACCCTCTGGTTTATTTACCTCCGGTTTATTTAGACACCAGAGGGGGCTAGGGTTACATAGAGTCGGTTACAGAGAAGGAAATCTACATATCTGAATTGTCAAGCTTGCCTTCCACGCAAAGGAGAGTCCCATCCGGACACGGGATGAAGTCTTCAATCTTGTATCTTCATAGTCCAACAGTCCGACCAAAGTATATAGTCCAGCTGTCCGAGGACCCCTTAATCCAGGACTCCCTCAATAGCCCCTGAACCAGGCTTCAATGACGATGAGTCCGGCGCGCAGATTGTCTTCGGCATTGCAAGGCGGGTTCCTTCTCCGAATACTCCATAGAAGATTCCGAACACAAGGCTCGTGTCCGGCTCTGCAAAACAAATTCCACATACCACCGTGGAGAGCACAATATTCCACAAATCCAATCTGCTGACAGCTTTTTATAGCATGACATCACGCCACGGTCCGGTCATTATTCGAACTGTTTTTCACAACCAGCTACTGCACGTAATGCGAGGCGGTTTCCTTGACACGTCTTGTCGAAGCAGAGATCATGTCCCCTTATCACGGGATTCTCATCAATACGGGTATGGGTAACCCAACCGTGCCATCAATCGTGGCGCTTGGGAAATAAGCGATCTTAACGGGCAAGTGGGGAGGCGCACAGTTTCTACTGCGTTTATAAAGAGATAAGGATTCTCCTCTTTCACCCATGCCTTCTTCCTTCTTCGCTCATCCATTCTTGCATGCTCGAGCTCTAGCGCCCCAGTTCTCACCTTCTCCATACATCCAAACATGTCCGGAGTGGGAGGCAAGTGGATGGCCTCCTCCGTCATGGAGGAGGACATTATGAAGCTCCGGGTGGCCGGATACTTAGCCGCAGACATCGCGCACCGGCTCCGGACGCAGGGCAGATCATTCCGACTCCAAGACCCCACGAGAGGGTTGTGTTCCTCGCCCAATTCGTGCGCGGACTGGGATTCCCCCTCCACTCATTTGTCCGCGGGCTCATGTTCTATTACGGGCTGGATTTTCACGATCTGGCCCCTAATTTCATCCTCAACATCTCGGCGTTTATCGTTGTGTGGGAGGCTTTCCTCCGCATCAGGCCCCACTTCGGCCTGTGGCTAAAGATCTTCAATGTGAAGCCGAGGATTGTGGTCGGTCAGCAGGCGGAGTGCGGAGGTTCCATGGTGGGCAAGATGCCCAGCATCACCTAGCTCGAAGGCTCCTTTGTGGAGACCGTGAATGGGTGGCAATCGGGGTGGTTCTACATCATCGAGCTGCGCGACGCCAACTGGGTGGCGGCCCCCGAATTCCGGTCCGGCATCCCCATGCGGCTCACCTCCTGGAAGAGAAGGGTCTAGCCTGGGGCGTGTCCGCGAAGCTGACCAGACTCTAGAACTGTATCAAGCATATGATGACCAAGAAGATCAAGCTTGTCAACGTGGTCCAGGTCATGCTATTTCGTCGGATCCTCCCGTGTCAAAGACAGGCATTCAACCAGTGGGAGTTCGACGTGGCCCAACACCAGACACTGCAAGAGCTCTTCGACACGACGCACAAAGACGTTTGGAAGGTGTTGTTCAAGGCCAGCGAAGTTCCTCCTCCCACCACCGAGAATCGTGGACTCAGCGCCAAGCGCCACGCCAATTCGGTAAGCATTCTACATTTTGCAAGATGTGCCTTTCCTCAGTATATTCGTTGGAGGAGCTTAAGCTACCACACTGATTTAACAGGATTATGTGGCGATGGCAGAGTGGATCGACTGTCCGGCTCCGTTGCCTGAAGATCCAGCAACCACTCTCCTGACGGAGATGCTGGTTTCGGCGCCCTATGAGGTGCCAAAGAAGAAGGCCACGGGGACCAGGAAAAGTCTCCGGCGCAAGGTGGTGTCGGACTCATCGTCCGAAGACACCGAGGTGCACTCCTCCAATGACAACGAGTTGGAGGAAGACGAAAACCCTCTCCCCCAAACCAAGGGGGAGAAGAAAAGGACGGCCGCACCTTCCGGGGAGACTGAAGGGTCCAAGAAGGGAATGACCCTTCCTCCGGACCACTCCACAACCACCGCCTACAGCGAGGAGGAGTGGCTACCCAGGGCCAAGCCCCTGGTGAAGTCGTAAGTATTCAGATGCCATAATACTTCTTGCATGTTTTTAGCTTTATGGCTTCTTATTATGTCAAGATTTGTTTGTGCAGTCCGTCCAAAGCCCACATTGACTTATCCTCCTCGGATGGGTCCTTGAGCTCGTCGGAGATGAACAGCTATTCTCTCCCGACGGCTTCCACTCCCCGGCCCGCGGATGACACCAAGGTGTTATCTCAGAGGATACCGGGCTAGGAGGAGGTTGTCCTAGATATGCCTCAAGGCGAGACTCCCGATGTCGGGCTCGTGGGGGGAGATCCCCATGGATTCGGATGAGGGGGGCTGCAGCAGGCTTGACCCTCGGTCGGATACTGTCCCAGAACCTCCAGTGGTTCCGGATTCAGACACGCAACCCCCCACCAAGGGGGGCGAGCCGCCTGTGCTGATGACCTCTGTCCATCCAGAGGCATCGGGTAACTTGGTGGAAGCGCTTCCCTTGATGAAGGACACCGTACTCTTATGAGTACGGTGATTGCGAAGATTCAGCCCGCCAAAAGCGGATTGACCGAAGCCTGCACCAGCCTCCTGACAGGCTTTGAGGTAAGTAATTTAAATTATGAGAAAGTATCACAGTATAGACAGTAGCCCCTGATGCTCTGTTTGGTGTTCGGGAAGAAAAGCCGAACAGAGGATCAAATATTATTCCCTGGAGTCCAATCATATTATGTCTATGTGAATAACCAGGCGTCACTACTGGCCGCTGCCGCTGCCACTGCGGAGGTCTCCGGACTGAGGCAGAACCTTGGGCGGGCCGAAGAAGAGCTCGGCCTCGTGAAGAGTCGGCTTGAGGAGAACAAAGGTAAGTAATACCCCATCTGAATGTTATATAAAGGAAAAAAATCATTGATGCTAATAGAAGCACGATGAATTTTACTAGGGGCCACGACCAAAGTGGTGGCCCTTAAGAAGGCGCTATCCGAGGCCAAAAACAAAGCGGCCAAGGAGTGCACCGAGCACGAAAAACAAGAGGCGCGAGTTGATGAGGTCCAACAAGAGCTTCAGGACTTTGTCAAAAATTCGAGTCCTTGGAGCGCGACTCCAAGACACAAGAGTTGGAGCTTGCGAAGGCCCGTCAGAGCGCACTAGATGCCAAGGATGAAGCCCAGAAGGCCCTCCAAGAAATTGAGGCGGCCAATAAGATAGCTACGGGTAAGGCTTTCATTATGCAAAGCAAGCATGTGAAGGAGACTTTTCTTTTACTTACCCCAGTTCGGAGCTCTCCAAGAGCATTCGCAGATCTACCGCGCAGCATCTCTGATGTCGCGACGTTCTACCGGGCTGAGGAGGGGAGCTCGACGAGAAAGCTGTTTTGGTCCCAGTATATTGGGGCCGAACATCCGATGCCCTTGAGCGACCAGCTAAAGTAACTGGTCGAACTTCACAAGGCGGCCGAGCTTGCCATGAAGGACTTCATAGTTCGGTTGTGGCCTAGCGAGCCCCTGCCCAGCAGCTACTTCAGCCTTGTCAAGCGGATGGTGAATGCATGTCCATGGCTTGAAGTCGTTAAGCGGTCCGTCTGCATTGAGGGTGCACGCAGGGCCTTGGCCCGTGCGAAGGTGCAATGGGGGAGGATGGACGCCGAGAAGCTGGTGACAGAGGGGCCGCCGAAGGGCAAGGAGCATCGCTGATATCTCTCCAACGTATCTACTTTTCCAAACACTTTTGCCCTTGTTTTGGACACTAACTTGCATGATTTGAATGAAACTAACCCGGACTGACGCTGTTTTCAGCAGAACTGTCGTGATGTTGTTTTATGTGTAGAAAAGAAAAGTTCTCGGAATGTCCTGAAAATCCATGGAGGCACTTTTTGGAATTAATAAGAATTTATGGGCGAAAGAAATACACCAGGGGGGCCACAGGCTGTCCACGAGACAGCCCCCCCTAGGGCGCGCCCTCCTATCTCGTGGGCCCCCTGGACCTCCACCGACCTCAACTCCAACTCCATATATTCATGTTCGGGGAGAAAAAAATCAGAGAGAAAGTTTCATCATGTTTTACAATACGGAGCCTCCTCCAAGCCCTAATCTCTCTTGGGAGGGCTGATCTCGAGTCCGTTCGAGGCTCCGGAGAGGGGGATTCGTCGCCGTCATCATCATCAACCATCCTCCATCACCAATTTCATGATGCTCACCGCCGTGTGTGAGTAATTCCATCGTAGGCTTACTGGACGGTGATGGATTGGATGAGATTTACCATGTAATCAAGTTAGTTTTGTTAGGGTTTGATCCCTGGTATCCACTATGTTCTGAGATTGATGTTGCTATGACATTGCTATGCTTAATGCTTGTCACTAGGGCCCGAGTGCCATGATTTCAGGTCTGAACCTATTATGTTTTCATGAATATATGTGTGTTCTTGATCCTATCTTGCAAGTCTATAGTCACCTATTATGTGTTATGATCCGACAACCCCGAAGTGACAATAATCGGGATACTTCTCGGTGATGACCGTAGTTTGAGGAGTTCATGTATTCACTATGTGCTAATGCTTTGTTCCGGTTCTCTATTAAAAGGAGGCCTTTATATCCCTTAGTTTCCGCTAGGACCCCGCTGCCATGGGAGGGTAGGACAAAAGATGTCATGCAAGTTCTTTTCCATAAGCACGTATGACTATTTATGGAATAAATGCCTACATTACATTGATGAACTGGAGCTAGTTCTGTGTCACCCTATGTTATAGCTATTACATGAGGGATCGCATCTGGCATAATTATCCATCACTGATCCATTGCCTATGAGCTTTTCACATATTGTTCTTCGCTTATTTACTTTTCCATTGCTACTGATACAACTACTACAAAAACCCAAAAAACATTACTTTTGCTACTGTTACCTTTATTATCATACTACTTTGCTACTAAATACCTTGCTACAGATACTAAGTTATCCAGGTGTGGTTGAATTGACAACTCAACTGCTAATACTCAAGAATATTCTTTGGCTCCCCTTGTGTCGAATCAATAAATTTGGGTTGAATACTTTACCCTCGAAAGTTGTTGCGATCCCCTACACTTGTGGGTTATCAAGACTAATTTCTGGCGCCATTGCCGGGGAGCATAGCTCTATTCTCTGAGTCACTTGGGATTTATATCTGTTGATCACTATGAAGAACTTGAAAGATGACCGAACTACTATTTTGCCCTCAACTACGAGGGGAGGTAAGGAGCTGCCATCTAGCTCTGCACTAGATTCTCCTTTCGTTATTAGTAGGCTTGCGACACCTAAACCTGCTACTGCTATGAATTCTGATATGTCGCATGTTATTGATGATGCCACTTCTGCTATGCATGATGAAACTACTTCTGTGTGTGATACTACTTTGCCATTAGGTGAATTTCTTGATGAACAACTTGCTAGAGTTAGGGGGAATGAAATTACTGAAGAACCTATTATTGATGATAGAGATGATGAAGGTTCTCCCAATGATTATGTATTGCATGTTGTTCCTAAGGGTTGTGTTATGAATGAAGAAGCTGTTAGGGAAATCTTTGCTTGCAATGATAGATATGATCTTAAGAAATTATTAGCTAAATGGAAGCAGCAGTCTCTTAATGCTAGAATGAAACCTGACCCTGCTTTTGCTACTTCACCTATCTGTGTTACTGATAAGGATTATGAATTCTCTGTTGATCTTGAGATTATTACTTTAGTTAAATATGATCCTTTTTATGGCCTTGAATCTGAAACTGTTGTGGCACATCTTACCAAGTTGAATGATATAGCTACCCTGTTTACTCATGATGAGAAGTCTCGCTATTATTATATCCTTAAGATATTTCCGTTCTCATTAAAGGGTGATGCTAAGACTTGGTATAATTCTCTTGCTCCTGGTTGTGTGCGTAGTCCTCAGGATATGATTTATTACTTTTCTGCTAAATATTTCCCTACTCATAAGAAACAAGCTGCCTTGCGGGAAATATATAATTTTGTGCAAATCAAAGAAGAGAGTCTCCCACAAGCTTGGGGGAGGCTTCTCTAGTTAATTAATGATTTGCCTGATCATCCTCTTAAGAAAAATGAAATACTTGATATCTTTTATAATGGACTAACCGATGCTTCCAAGGACTACTTGGATAGTTGTGCTGGTTGTGTTTTCAGGGAAAGAACAGTCGACGAAGCTGAATTATTATTAAATAATATGTTGACTAATGAAAATAATTGGACTCTTCTTGAGCCAATTCCTGAGGCAATTCCTGAACCAATTGAGCCAACTCCTGAGCCTATTCCTAAACCCACTCCGAAGAAGAGAGATGTTTTATTTCTCAGTCCTGAAGATATGCAAGAGGCAAAGAATTCAATGAAAGAAAAGGGTATTAAAGCTGAAGATGTTAAGACTTTACCTCCTATTGAAGAAATACATGGTCTTAATATACCGCCTGTTGAAGAACCATATTGTCTTGATAACCCTACACAGGTAGCAAAGGTAAATTCTCTCTATAGATATGATAAAGTTGAAATCCCCTCTACTAAATTCCATAGCCCGTGCTTAGATGAATTTGATGATTTTATGGCTAGACAAGAAAGTTTTAATGCTTATGTTGGTAGAGAGTTAAAGAATAATGCTTTCGAGTTAGGACGTGTAAGTGATAATCTGGCTAGAGTTAAAGATGAACTTCACCTCGTTAGCAAATATGTTTCTATGGTTGCTACTCAAGCTGAGCAAGTACTTAAAGCTCAAAATGATTTGCTTCTTGAATTAAATAATAAAAATGACTTTGCTGTTAGAGTGGCTACTAGAACTGGTAGAATGACTCAGGAACCTTTGTATCCTAAAGGCCACCCTAAGAGAATCGAACAAGATTCTCAAAGAAATAAATTAGAGGCACCTAGTTCTTCTAAAAAGAAGAAAAAGAAAGACGATAGGACTTTGCATGCTTCTAGTGAACCTACTGTAGACATACCTGAGAATCCCAATGATATTTCTATTTCTGATGCTGAAACACAATCAGGTGATGAACATGAACCTAGTGATAATGTTAATGATAATGTTCATGTTGATGCTCAACCTAGCAAAAACAATGATGTAGAGATTGAACCGGCTGTTGATCTTGATAACCCACAATCAAAGAATCAATGTTATGATAAGAGAGATTTTGTTGCTAGGAAGCACGGTAGAGAAAGAGAACCATGGGTCCAGAAACCCATGCCCTTTCCTCATAAACCATCCAAGTCAAAGGATGATGAGGATTTTCAGCGCTTTGCTGAAATTATTAGACCTATCTTCTTACGTATGTGCTTAACTGATATGCTTAAAGTAAATCCTTATGCTAAGTATATGAAGGATATCATCACAAATAAAAGAAAGATACCGGAAGCTGAAATTTCCACCATGCTTGCTAATTACACTTTTAAGGGTGGAATACCAAAGAAACTTGGAGATCCGGGTGTACCAACTATACCATGCTCCATTAAAAGAAATTATGTTAGAACTGCTTTATGTGATCTTGGAGCATGTGTTAGTGTTATGCCTCTCTCTTTATATCGTAGACTTGAATTGAATAAGTTGACACCTACTGAAATATCTTTGCAAATGGCTGATAAATCAACTCCTATACCTGTCGGTATTTGTGAGGATGTGCCTGTTGTGGTTGCAAATGTCACTATCTTAACGGACTTTGTTATTCTTGATATTCCCGAGGACGATAGTATGTCTATTATCCATGGTAGACCTTTTCTTAATACTGCAGGGGCTGTTATCGATTGCAACAAAGGCAATGTCACTTTTCATGTTAATGGTAATGAGCATACGATACACTTTCCGAGGAAACAATCTCAAGTTCATAGCATCAATTCTATTGGACAAGTTCCAACTATTATTATTGGAGGTTTTGAATTTCCTCTCCCTACTGTCAAGAAAAAGTATGATATTCTTATTGTTGGGGATTTTCATATCCCCGTTGAGGTAACTTAGTGTTATTCAAAATTTCTCCGGTTCCGTGTTATTCGGAATGAGTTTGTTAACAAGACTTGATCAACATTGATAGTGGGTTCATTTTGATGATCACGAGATGGATGAAACTAGAAGGCACAACATTCTGTACCCTATTTTTACTTTCTATTATTTAGAATAAATAAAGCAAAAATAGTATTATCTGTCTGTTTTCTGAATTATCCATGCATTAAAAAATAGTCCGAAAATAAAAGTGCTCCAAATGCCCTGCAAATTTAGTATGATTTTTCTGGAATATTTGATGATTTTAGGCACTGAAATCACTACATGAGGGGCAAGCACCAGGCCATGAGAGTGGAGGGTGCCCCCCCCTATAGGGTGTGCCCCCTGTCTCGTGGGCCCCTGGTAGCCCCCCTCCACTTATGCCAGCACCCACACACTTCATCTTCTACCCAAAAAAATCCACATCTAGCCAAGCACGAGTTCTAGCTCATTTTGTTGCGATTTTCGATCTCCTAGCTCAAAGCTCCATTTACAAAACTGCTTTGGGAGATTGTTGCTTGGTATGTGACTCCTCCATTGGTCCTGAGGGAGTCCTAGATTAGGGGGTGTCCGGATGGCTGGACTATGACCTTTGGCCAGACTCCCGGACTATGAAGATACAAGATTGAAGACTTCGTCCCGTGTCCGGATAGGGACTTTCCTTGGCGTGGAAGGCAAGCTTGGCGATACGATATGAAGATCTCCTCCCATTGTAACCGACTCTGTGTAACCCTAGCCCTCTCCGTGTCTATATAAACTGGAGAGTTTTAGTCCGTAGGACGAACAACAATCATACCATAGGCTAGCTTCTAGGGTTTTAGCATCTTTGATCTCGTGGTAGATCAACTCTTGTAACACCCATACCATCAATATCAATCAAGCAGGAGTAGGGTTTTACCTCCACCGAGAGGGCCCGAACCTGGGTAAAAACATCGTGTTCCTTGTCTCCTGTTACCATCCGCCTAGACGCACAGTTCGGGACCCCCTACCCGAGATCCGCCGGTTTTGACACCGACATTGGTGCTTTCATTGAGAGTTCCTCTGTGTCGTCGCCTTTAGGCCCGATGGATTCTGCGATCACCAACCACGACACGGTCCAGGGCGAGACTTTTCTCCCCGGACAGATCTTCGTATTCGGCGGCTTTGCAGTGCGGGCCAACTCGTTTGGCCATCTGGAGCAGATCGAAAGCTACGCCCCTAGCCATCAGGTTAGATTTGGAAGCTTAAACTACACGGCCGACATTCGCGGGGACTTGATCTTCGACGGATTCGAGCCACGGCCGAGCGCGCCGCACTGTCTCGATGGGCACGATCTAGCTCTGCCGCCGGACAGCGCCCGGAGTGCCGCTCGGGAGCCCGCTCCGACCGTTAGTTCGGAGCCGGCCGCGCTAACCAGGGACGGACGGTTGGACGCCGCCCAAGGAACCGCGATCTCTATGGTGATAGAGCCGAATACCAGCCTAGTCCTTTGCAAGGCCCGTGACTCCAAGGTGCGGGACTCCGCTTCGGACTCTGAATCTTCCGCACCCCTTCCGATCGAACCCGATCGGGCTCCGATCATGGAGTTCACCGCCGCGGACGTTTTTCAGCACTCGCCCTTTGGCGATATCCTGAACTCCCTAAAGTCTCTCTCTTTGTCAGGAGAGCCCTGGCCGGACTATGGTCAGTAGGGTTGGGATATGGAGGACGAAGAAATTCGAAACCCACCCACCACCCACTTTGTAGCCATTGTCGACGATTTAACTGACATGCTCGACTTTGACTCCGAAGACATCGACGGTATGGACGCCGATGAAGGAGATGACCAAGAACCAGCACCTATAGGGAACTGGAAAGCCACCTCGTCATATGACATATACATGGTGGACACCCCCGAAGCAGGGGTTGACGAGGAACAAACGGAGGATGACCTCTCCAGGAAGCAACCCAAGTGCCGACGTCAGCGGTGCCACTCTAAATCCCGCCAAAGCAAGAACGGCGAATCCGACACTGGAGATAACAACACGCCGGACAGTGCCAAAGATAACCCCCTCCAGCAGGATTCAGTGCAGGAGGACGAAGGAGCCAGCCCTCAGGAGAGAGCGGCCGACAGAGAGGTTGAGGACGACAACTATATGCCTCCCTCCGAAGACGAGGCAAGCCTCGACGACGACGAATTCGTCGTGCCAGAGGATCCCGTCGAACAGGAGCATTTCAAACGCAGGCTTATGGCCACGGCACGCAGCCTCAAGAAAAAATAGCAGCAGCTTAGAGCTGACCAAGACTTGCTAGCCGACAGATGGACCGAAGTCCTGGCGGCCGAAGAGTATAAACTCGAGCGCCCCTCCAAGAGCTACCCACAGCGCAGGCTGCTACCCCAACTTGAGGAGGAAGCAACTAGACCTACATTACCAGCGTACGATGCGCCCGATGGGCCACCCCGTGGCCGCGATAGAGAGACCTTCGGGCCCTCGACCCAAGCCGTACCCCGGCACCACTCAAAACATAACAGAGTACGGGGAGACGCAACAGACCTGCGAGATATACTGGAGGACAAGGCAAGGCAAACATGATCGATCTATGGATCGCGTGGGCGCCCCACATCACGTGATGATAACCGTCACACCGCATATGATAAATACAGCCAGGCCGAATACAACAGACCAAGCTCATCCGATCTGTGCCGTGATATAGCCCAGTACAGGGGCGCCGCACACCCACTATGCTTCACAGACGAAGTAATGGATCATCAAATCCCCGAGGGTTTCAAGCCCGTAAACATTGAATCATATGACAGCACAACTGATCCCGCGGTATGGATCGAGGATTACCTCCTCCATATCCACATGGCCCGTGGTGATGATCTAGACGCCATCAAGTACCTCCCTCTCAAGCTTAAAGGACCAGCTCGACATTGGCTTAACAGCCTGCCAGCAGAGTCAATTAGTTGCTGGGAGGACCTGGAATCCGCATTTCTTGACAACTTCCAGGGCACTTACGTGCGACCACTAGACGCCGACGACCTAAGCCACATAATCCAGTAGCCAGAAGAATCGGCCAGACAATTCTGGACACGGTTCCTAACCAAGAAAAATCAAATAGTCGACTGTCCGGACGCCGAGGCCCTTGCTGCCTTCGGGCACAACATCCGAGACGAATGGCTCGCCCGACACCTAGGACAGGAAAAGCCGAAATCTATGGCAGCCCTCACGACACTCATGACCCGCTTCTGCATGGGCGAAGACAGCTGGCTAGCTCGTAGCAATAACATAACCAAAAGCCCTGGTAATTCGGATACCAAGGACAACAATGGCAGGTCACGTCGCAACAAACACAAGCGCCGCATTAACGCCGACACTACTGAGGATACGGCAGTCAATGCCGGATTCAGAGGCTCTAAACCCGGTCAGTGGAAGAAGCCATTCAAAAGAAACCCTCCGGGCCCATCCAACTTAGACCGGATACTTGATCGCTTGTGCCAGATACACGGCACCCCCGAACAACCAGCCAACCACACCAACAGAGACTGTTAGGTGTTCAAGCAGGCAGGCAAGTTAAGTGCGGAAACCAGAGACAAGGGGCTGCGTAGAGATGACGAGGAGGAGCCCCGGCCGCCGAACAATAGAGGATAGAAGGGCTTCCCCCCGCAAGTGCGGACGGTGAACATGATATACGCAACCCACATCCCCAAAAGGGAGCGGAAGCGTTCCCTCAAGGACGTCTATGTGTTGGAGCCAGTCGCCCCAAAGTTCAACCCATGGTCCTCCTGCCCGATCATCTTCGATCGACGGGACCACCTCACTAGCATCCGTCATGGCGGATTCGCCGCATTGGTCCTAGACCCAATCATTGACGGATTTCACCTCACTAGAGTCCTCATGGACGGCGGTAGCATCCTGAACTTGCTTTATCAGGATACAGTGCGAAAAATGGGTATAGATCCCTGACGGATTAAACCCACAAAGACAAACTTTAAAGGTGTCATACCAGGTGTAGAAGCTAGCTGTACAGGCTCGGTTACACTCGAAGTGGTCTTTGGATCCCCGGATAATTTCTGAAGCGAAGAGTTAATCTTCGACATAGTCCCACTCCGCAGTGGCTATCACGCCCTGCTCGGACGAACTGCATTTGCAAAATTCAATGCGGTGCCGCACTACGCATATCTCAAGCTCAAGATGCCAGGTCCTTGCAGAGGCATTACGGTAAATGGAAACACCGAACGCTCTCTCCGAACAGAGGAGCACACAGCGGCCCTGGCGGCGGAAGTACAGAGCAGCCTCTCAAGGCATCTCCCCAATCCGGGTGTTAAACGTCCGGACAACGTCAAGCGCGCCCGAAGCAACCTCCAACAAAGCCGGCTGGCACGTTTTGAGCGAGCATAGCAGTGCGGCCCCAACCCCAGCCCTCGCTAGACGGTGATATCGGTACCACGCGTACATAATTATGCTTTGAAAATACCATGGGCATAAGAGGAAGGGCACAACTACGGCACGCCCAGAATGCGGCTCAACCGCACTTAGGGGCTCCCTGTTTCGCCATTTTCTTTTTTTATATACTTTCAGGACCCAACTATCCGGAAGGCCCGTCCGGCAATAAACTCGCCGAACACACAATGCAACAGCCAGGGCGCGAACAAGCCGCGTCATATGTCCAGGTGGTCTCTATAACGATCTAAATACCCGTTCTGCTTAAATTTACACAGCTTGCCCCTGGAGGGGGACATGTCAAATAATCCCATCCCTTGCTTACCGCACTATTTGTATCGTTCTGCTTTCATAGCAGCTATTTTTTAATAAACAATACATAGCTCTTATCTATTATTGTATTCATCTATTTTTATACAAATATGTTCAATCATGACATTATGCAACCGTACACTTTGGTACGGCCAATACACCAGGGGCTTAAGCACCCCATAACATGGTGTGCGAAGACCGAACACTCTCACGAGTGCGGCACCCCGAACTTATAGCACTATATGCATCGGCTCCGAATCATGTCTTTGGTCAATAGTTGGGTTTGCCCGGCTCACATGTTTTGGTACATTACATTCCGCAATGTTGGCTAAGGTAGCGCTGGGAGAACTACTGCGATTGTGCCCCAGTTGAGCTGGGTTAACACCTCAGTAGAGAAAGCTAAAACTGACCGTCATGATAGTGCGAGAGACCGGTCGCTGTTCGCGAGGTTTTTTTCGAGTCCTTAAAGACTTATGCCGCTTAGAGCGAGGAACCGGACTTATCCGGCCTAGGCGTGGATAGCGCCCCGAACTCGGTCTTCCGAATACTAGGGGCTTCGCCGAAATTTAAAATTATAGAATTCTATGGCTAAGTGAGAGTGGTAAAGCATTATAAGTCCGACGGCCTGGTTCGTTGTGCTGAGCGCCTCCCTAGATGCACCCAAGAATGGGAACAAGAGCGCTCAGGTTTATCCCGAACACCCCAGCACTCGTGGCATGGGGGTCGAAGCCGACGACTTGCATATCTCAGATTTGATAAACGGCCGCACAGAAGGTAATATTTTAAATTAATAAGCGTTGCTTGATGCAAATGAACAAATTTTTCAGCGTACAGGATAACAGATGCGAGACTACTCAAAAATTACATCTTTAGTGCACTCGTTCGCTATACGGCGAGCACCCTTCAGGATACCCTTATAATACATCTCGGGCGTGCGATACTCCTTGCCCGGCGGTGGCGCGTCCGTCAAAAGCTTCTCAGCGTCCAGCTTGCCCCAGTGCACTTTAGCACGGGCAAGAGCCCGATGGGCACCTTCGATACATACCGAGCGCTTGACAACTTCAATCCACGGACACGCGTCCACCAGCCGCCGCACTAGACCGAAGTAGCTCCCAGGCATGGCTTCTCCAGGCCACAGCCGATCTATGAGGCCCTTCATGGCCTGTTCGGCCACCTTGTGGAGCTCAGCCAGCTGCTTTAGCTGGTCGCTCAGGGGCACACTTCGGCCTCAGCATACTGAGACCAGAAAACTTTTTCCGTCGAGCTCCCCTCTTCGGCTCGGTAGTATGCGGCGGCATCAGACACACTACGGGGCAGATCGGCGAACGCTCCTGGAGAGCTTCGAATCCGGGTAAGTAACAGATAATTTACTTTTATATTCTTGCTTTGCATAAAGAATGCCTTACCCGCCGCTATCTTCTTCATTGCCTCGATCTCCTGGAGGGCCCTCTGGGCTTCGGCCTTAGCGGTTTTGGCACTCTCAAGAGCCAAGGCGAGCTCGGACTCTCGAGTCTTCAAGTCGCGCTCCAAACTCTCGTGTTTTTTCATGAGAGCCTGGAGCTCTTGCCGCACCTCCGCCACCCGCGCCTCCTGCTTCTCTCGCTCGGCGCGCTCCAGGGCCGCACTATTTTTGGCCTTGGAGACCGCCTCCTTCAGGGCCGCCACCTCGGTCGTGGCCCCTGCAACATTTAGGTTGGTCCTGTCATTATTTGCAACCAAGTATTTTTATATACATTTACATATGGTATTACATACCCTCCTTGTCCTCGAGCTGCTTCTTGGCACGGCCGAGCTCGCTCTTGGACCGCTCGAGGCTTCCCTTCAATGCATTAACATCCGCAGTTAGTGCAGCAGAGGTCAGTAGCGTAGCCTGCATTCCCATATCGACATATTTTTATTAGACTCCTGCGTATATGTTTTTAGATCCTCAGCTCAGCTTTTCTTTTCCGAATGCTGAATCGAGCATTAGGGGCTACTGTCTATGCGGTAACATTTTTATGTTTTAAACACATACCTCGAAGCCTGTTAACAGACTTGTGCAGGCTTCTGTCAACCCGCTCTTGGCGGACTGAACCTTTTGAATCACCGCACTCATAACAGTGCGGTGTTCCTTGTCGATGGAGGCGTCGTTAAGCGCCTCCAGCAAATTGTCCGGTGCCTCCGGGTGGACGGAGGTCGCCGGCGGCATAGGCTCGCCCTTCTTACGAAGGCGCCGCCTGTCGGACTCTGGAACCGTTGGTGGTTCCGGAGCAGTATCTGGCCCTGGGCCGGACTTAGATCCCTCCGGGGCTTTGCCCCCTTCGGGCCTGGAGTCCGGGAGGTCGCCTTGGGGCGCCTCCAGGACCACCTCCTCCTGGTTTGGTCCCTTTTGGGACTCCACCTCGGCGTCATCCGCAGGGAGAGGGGAGGAAGCCGACGGAAGTGAAGTGCTATTCACATCCGACGAATTCAGAGAGCCGCTCGACGAATCGCCGAGCTGAACTCTGGGTGGACTGCATAATTAAATTTTTGCATCAGAAGCTATCAAATAATAGAGGGGCGCCATGAGTCATTCGGATAGCCGGACACTTACGATTTTGCCAGGGGCTTGACCCTGGATGGCCATTCCTCCCCGCCGTCTTCGGCATCGGAGGCATAGTCCAGCAGAAGGGTCTTCCCCTTCTTGGCCCCCTCGGCCTCCCCAGTTGGGGTAGCCTTCCTTTTCTTTCCTCCCCCCGTTGGAGGGGGAGAGGCTTCTTCTTCTTCTTCCTCCTCCTCCTCGTCTTCCGAGGCGGAGGGTGCGTCGGGGCCGTCGGGCGATGAATCCGACACCACCAGGCGCTGGGAGCTCTTTCGAGTCCCTGTGGCCTTCTTCTTGGCCTTCTTCTCCGACACCACATGAGGTGCCGGAACCAGCAGCTTCGATAAACGAGCGTCCGCTGGGTCTTCGGGCAAAGGAGCCGGACAGCTGATCAGTCCGGCCCTCGTCTGCCAGTCCTGGCAAAGGGATGGGGGTTTAGATCCCACATAAAATCAAATCTATGGAAAACAGATACCCCGTAATGGGAAAATTAGCTCACCACGCTGGCTTGGCGCTTGGCGCAGAATCCACGATCCTCGATGATGGGAGGCGGGACCTCGGAGCTCTTGAATAGCACCTTCCATGCATCCTCGTGCTTTGTGTCGAAGAGCCGGGACAGAGTCTGGTGCTGGGTCGGGTCGAACTCCCACAAGTTGAAAGCCCGTCGTTGACACGGGAGAATCCGGTGGAAGAGCATGACCTGGACTACGGTGACAAGTTTAACCTTCCTGCTAATCAGGTCTTTGATGCAGGTTTGAAGTGTGGTCACTTCTGCCGAATTACCCCACAACAGGCCCGTCTCTTTCCAAGACGTGAGCCGTGTGGGAATGCCAGATTGGAATTCGGGGGCCGCTGCCCATTCAGGGTCACGCGGCTCGGTGATGTAGAACCACCCCGATTGTCACCCTTTGATGGTCTCTACGAAGGCGCCCTCGAGCCATGTGACGTTGGGCATCTTTCCCACCATGGCGCCTCCGCACTCCGCTTGGCGTCCGCCCACGACCTTAGGCTTGACGCTGAAAATCTTCAGACATAGGCCAAAGTGGGGCTCGATGCGGAGGAAGGCCTCACACACGACGATAAACACCGAGATGTTGAGGATGAAGTTCGGGGCCAGATCGTGGAAGTCCAGGCCATAATAGAACATGAGCCCCCGGACGAACGGGTGAAGAGGAAAGCCCAGTCCACGGACGAAATGGGGAAGAAATACGACCCTCTCATGGGGGCCAGGGGTGGGGATGAGCTGCCCCTCGTCTGGAAGTCGGTGTGCAATGTCGTTGTGCAGGTATCCGGCTTTCCGCAACCTTTTGATGTGTCCCTTTGTGATGGAGGAGGCCATCCACTTGCCTCCTGCTCCGGACATGGTTGGAGTAGGTTGAGGCGAGATGTGCGGGCTTGGGCGTTGGAGCTCGAGTGCGCAAGGACGAATAAGCAAAGGAGGAAGAAGGCGTGAATGGAAAGGGTAGATGTTTATCCCCTTATATGGGCGGCCAAAACTACGAGCCCCCACCGGCCTAATAAAACTCGCTTATCTCCCAAGCGCCGCGGTTAATGGTGCGGTTGGGTTACCCATGCCCGTATTGATGAGAATCCTGGAATAAGGGGACACGATCTCTGCTTTGACAAGATGTGCCAAGGAAACCACCTCGCTAAGCGCGCTGAGGTGGAATGGCAATATGAATAAAGGCTAGGCCGTGGCATGATGTCACACCGCGGAATACGTCAGCAGATTAGATTTGTGTAAATATTATTCTCTTTATGGTGGCATGTGGAAATTATTTTGCAGAGTCGGACACTATCCTGGTGTTCAACATCTTCTATGAAGTATTCGGAGGAGGAACCCGCCTTGCAATGCCGAAGACAATTGGCGCGCCGGACTCGTCGTCATTGAAGCCTGGTTCAGGGGCTACTGAGGGAGTCCTGGATTAGGGGGTGTCCGGATGGCCGGACTATGACCTTTGGCCGGACTCCCGGACTATGAAGATACAAGATTGAAGACTTCGTCCCATGTCCGGATAGGGGCTTTCCTTGGCGTGGAAGGCAAGCTTGGCGATACGATATGAAGATCTCCTCCCATTGTAACCAACGCTGTGTAACCCTAGCCCTCTCTGGTGTCTATATAAACCAGAAAGTTTTAGTCCGTAGGACGAACAACAATCATACCATAGGCTAGATTCTAGGGTTTTAGACTCTTTGATCTCGTGGTAGATCAACTCTTGTAACACCCATGCCATCAATATCAATCAAGCAGGAGTAGGGTTTTACCTCCACCGAGAGGGCCCGAACCTGGGTAAAAACATCGTGTCCCTTGTCTCCTGTTACCATCCGCCTAGACACACAGTTCGGGACCCCCTACCCGAGATCCGCCGGTTTTGACACCGACAGGTCCAATTAGTGTTTGTTCTAGTGCTTTATTCATTGCAATTTTTTGCTTCATAGGTAACCATGTTCTTGAGCTTGCATGTTAAATTTTTGAGGTCCCAAGCAATTCCAATGCATGATATAGGCTCCAGGCACTTGTAGGAGTAGTTGCTATCAATCTTGTTTAGTTTTATTCACTTATATTTTGAAGTTACTAAAATTTCAGAAATTTTCAGAAAATGTTGAGGAAACTTTTCAGGGGCTCTTCTAGCCAAAGCCCTCAGGAAAAACAAGCCAAAGAGAAGGAAAAAGGCAAGTATAATCTTCCTCGCTTAGCAGAAGTACGATCGTGTGAATGGACATGTGAGGATTTCTTGAAAGAAGCTGGAATTCATGAAGATTCTTATTCTTTGATCGAGACTGCAGGCCTCACCGGTTTCATGGACTACCGAATCGATCAGTATCTCTTACTCACCAATACTTTCGTGCAAAACTTTTATTATTATCCTAAAAAGTAACCGCCTGCAGTATCATTTCATTTATATGATGAATTCAGAGAAATGTCTTTACGTAATTTTTGCGTGGTGTGTAGGATACCTTATGAGGGAGAATTATAGGAACCCCATTGTGAAGATGTGGGTGGCTTTGTTAACACTATAGCTGTAGAGGAGCCAAAAAAAGGGCTCCGAGGCAAAAGTCTCTAGCATACACTATCCTACTTTACGCTACTTTGCCATATTTGCTTGTAGATGCTTGATTGGTCGTGGAAATAGTGGAAACTTGAGCGTTCCTGATATTATCATTCTTCAACATGCTTTGCTTGGAGACAATACTTTTAGTATGGGTGCCGTCGTTGCTAAACGACTAGCCCTGAATCTTACAAAAGGCCCCATATTTGGAGGTATCTATGTTGCACGTCTTGCTAGACATTTTCAGATACCCATTAGGTACCACGAGAAGGAGATAAAATTGCCTCCTCATATTTTAGATTACAAGAGCATGGTAGCACACAAGTTTATTGTTGACAACGAAGAAAAGATGCTCCTGTATAAACTTAGATTCAATAAGAAACACTTTGAGATTATTATTTTGCCTGCACCTCTGTTGTTTGATTTGCTTGCAGAAAATCTTCTTGACACACCGGAAGCGGTGAACAATCATCGAGCCCAAGCTTTCACTTTAGAACCTGAACCTGAGCCGGAACCTGAACTGGACCCTTATCGTGCATCATCTGTCTAGTGGGATCCGGAGATGACCAGCCAGTGGTATCCTGATTATACCTGCCATTACACCGGGGAGAGTAGCGGCGGTCCTTGGTACTAGACCAACTTAGGCCAAAAGCCTAAGCTTGGGGGAGTACGTATTTCTCACCGACTTTACATTCATGTTCACACATTAGTCATCGGTGCTCATACTCTTTCATTGTATTAGCCATGCTAGTTTAAATTTCTTTTTTCTCGTTTTCTTCTTGTGTGTTTGTTAAACCTTAAGAAAAACCAAAAAAATTAGTTAGTTTAATTTCCATGCTTGTAGTAGAATTAAAATGAAACCCAAAAGGATTTCTAGTTCTTCTTCTTACTTGTTGGGAGCTTTCCCATGTAAATAGTTTTATTTTCTTTTCTTTCCTTTGGGGGTCGAGAAGACCATATTGAAAATGTTTAGTGGCTCTCATTTGCATGATTGTTTATTTAACTTAGAGCCCATATTACTTGTTTTCTCTCTTGAGTTGAATGCTTGCAGATTCCAGCTTAGTACAATGCACGTGCACTCTTATTATTATACACATCGTTCGGTCGTGCAAGTGAAAGGCAATAATGACGATATATGATGGACTTATTGGGATGAGAAAAGCTGGTATGAACTCGACCTCTCTTGTTTTTGTAAATATGATGAGTTCATCGTTTCTGAGTCAGCTATTATGAAGTGAACATATTTGCAACGACATTTAGAGATTATAGTTGCTTGTGCCATGCTTGATTATCTATGAGTTATAATGGTTTACCTTGTGTGCCAACATGCTATTAGAATGATTATGATGTGGTATGATGGGATGGTATCGTCCTTTGAATGAATTGAGTGACTCGACTTGGCACATGTTCACGCATGTAGTTGAATCAAATCAACATAGCCTTCACGATATTTATGTTCATGGTGGATTATATCCTACTCATGCTTGTATTCGGTGTGAATTAATTTTAATACATGTTTATGACTGTTGTCGCTCTCTCAGTTGGTCGCTTCCCAGTCTTTTGCTAGCCTTCACATGTACTAAGCGGGAATACTGCTTGTGCATCCAAACTCCTTAAACCCCAAAGTTGTTCCATATGAGTCCACTATACCTTCCTATATGCGGTATTTACTTGCCGTTCCAAGTAAATTTGTATGTGCCAAACTCCAAACCTTCAAATGAAATTCTGTTTTATATGCTCGAGCAGCTCATGTTACAACTAGGGCTGCCTATATCTTCCATGCTAGGTGGGTTATTCTCAAGAGGAGTGGACTCTGCTCCTCATTCACGAGAAAGGGCCGGTAACCGAGATGCCCAGTCCCATGATCCAAAAAGATCAAAGCAAATCAAAATAATTAAACAAAACTCCCCCAGGGCTGTTGTTAGTTGGAGGCGCTCGTTGTTTCGAGCAAGCCATGGATTGATGCTTGCTGGTGGTTGGGGGAGTACAAACCTTTACCATTCTGTTTGGGAACTGCCTATAATGCATGTAGTATGGAAGATACAGCCATCTCATAGTTGTTGTGTTGACAGTGAAAGTATGCCGCTCAAAATGTTATTCAATCTCTATTTTAAAATCGAGCTCTGGCACCACTACAAATCCCTGCTTCCCTCTGTGAAGGGCCTGTCTATTTACTTTTATGTTGAGTCATCACCCTTCTTATTAAAAGCACCCGCTGGAGAGCACACTGTCATTTGTATTCATTACTATTGGTTTATATTGCGTATGACTTGACTGGATCTCTTTTACCATGGATTACAATGTTCAGTCAGTCCTTGATCTTTAAAGGTGCTCTACATTTATGTTTTGCGGTCTCAGAAAGGGCTAGCGAGATACCATTTTGTTATATCATGTTATGATTGTTTTGAGAAAGTGTTGTCATCCGAGTTTTATTATTATGGCTCGCTAGCTGATTATGTTATTGATATGAGTAATTGTGAGAGCTAAGTGTCATTGTGAGTATGGTTAGTTCATAATATTTGCTGAAACTTGAATGTTGGCTTTTCATGTTACAACAACAAGAGCAAACAGAGTTTGTAAAAGTTTTTCTTTATCACTTTCAGTTTATCAACTGAATTGCTTGAGGACAAGCAAAGGTTTAAGCTTGGGGGAGTTGATACGTCTCCAGCGTATCTACTTTTCCAAACATGTTTGCCCTTGTTTTGGACTCTAACTTGCATGATTTGAATGAAACTAACTCAAACTGACACTGTTTTCAGCAGAACTGCCATGATGTTGTTTTATGTGTAGAAAAGAAAAGTTCTCAGAATGTCCTGAAAATCCACGGAGGCACTTTTTGGAATTAATAAGAATTTATGGGCAAAAGAAATACGCCAGGGGGCCCACAGGCTGTCCACGAGACAGGGCCCCCCCCTAGGGCGCGCCCTCCTATCTCGTGGGCCCCCTGGACCTCCACCAACCTCAACTCCAACTCCATATATTCACGTTCGGGGAGAAAAAAATCAAAGAGAAAGTTTCATCGCGTTTTACGACACGGAGCCGCCGCCAAGCCCTAATCTCTCTCAGAGGGCTGATCTGGAGTCCATTCGGGGCTCCGGGGAGGGGGACTCGTCGCCGTCGTCATCATCAACCATCCTCCATCACAAATTTCATGATGCTCACCGCCGTGCATGAGTAATTCCATCGTAGGCTTGCTGGACGGTGATGGGTTGGATGAGATTTACCATGTAATCAAGTTAGTTTTATTAGGGTTTGATCCCTAGTATCCACTATGTTCTGAGATTGATGTTGCTATGACTTTGCTATGCTTAATGCTTGTCACTAGGGCCCGAGTGCCATGATTTCAGATCTGAACCTATTATGTTTTCATGAATATATGTGTGTTATTGATCCTATCTTGCAAGTCTATAGTCACCTATTATGTGTTATGATCTGACAACCCCGAAGTGACAATAATCGGGATACTTCTCGGTGATGACCATAGTTTGAGGAGTTCATGTATTCACTATGTGCTAATGCTTTGTTCTGGTTCTCTATTAAAAGGAGGCCTTAATATCCCTTAGTTTCTGCTAGGACCCCGCTGCCACGGGAGGGTAGGACAAAAGATGTCATGTAAGTTCTTTTCCATAAGCACGTATGACTATTTACGGAATACATGCCTACATTACATTGATGAACTGGAGCTAGTTCTGTGTCACCCTATGTTATAGCTATTACATGAGGAATCGCATCTGGCATAATTATCCATCACTGATCCATTGCCTACGAGCTTTTCACATATTGTTCTTAGCTTATTTACTTTTCCGTTGCTACTGTTACAACTACTACAAAAACCCAAAAACAATACTTTTGCTACTGTTACCTTTATTATCATACTACTTTGCTACTAAATACCTTGCTGCAGATACTAAGTTATCCAGGTGTGGTTGAATTGACAACTCAACTACTAGTACTCAAGAATATTCTTTGGCTCCCCTTGTGTCGTATCAATAAATTTGGGTTGAATACTTTACCCTCGAAAGCTGTTGCGATCCCCTACACTTGTGGGTTATCAATCGCCACCCCGAACAATATTATGAAAATGTCATTAAGGGTGCCCACCTTGTAGCGGATGAATGTACCAAGGATGTAATGTTCGAATGAATGTACTCATGTCATCCTGTAATATGAAAACCAGTTCATGTGCGCTATATGGCGCTTGTTAATTTAAAATATTACCTTCTGTGCGGCCGTTTATAAAATCTTGAGAGTTGGCCTGTCGTCGACTTCTGCCCTCATGCAACTAGTACTGGGGTGTTTGGGATAAGTATAAACACTCTTTTAAGCAGGTGTTTAGCACCGCGAACGAGGCAGTCGGACTATACGGCTTTATCACTCTCACTTAGCCATAGAAGTCTACAATTTTAAATTTTGGCGAAGCCCCTAGTATCCGGAAAGCCGGACTCGGGGCACTATACATGCCTAAATAGGACAAGGCCGATTCCTCGCCTGAAGCGGAAAAAATCTGTAAGGATTTGAGACCTCTCGAATAGTGACCAGCTGTCGCCTTATCAAGACAGTCAGTTTTCGGCTTTCTCTACTGAGGTGCTCGTCCGGAAGAACTGGGACACAATCGCAGTAGTTCTCCCTGCGCTACCTTAGCCGATATAGCAGAAAGTAAGGTACCAAACCATAGGAGCCGGGAAAACCCAACTATTGACCCAAGACATGATTCGGAGCTGATGCATATAGTGCTATAAGTTCGGGGTGCCGCACTGTTCAAAAGTGTTCGGACTTGTCTTGCCAGGTTATGGGGTACTGAAGCCCCTGGCAAACTGGTCGTGCAAAAATGCATGGGTATAATAAATAAATACTAAAGGAAAGGGGTAAATAAACATAATAGAAAGCTGACGATGTATACTATTTTCCCTTGTTATTTAAATGATACGTCGAAATGTACATATACAAGTAGTGTGATAAGCAAAATAGGACTTTTTGACACATCCTGACCAGGAGCGGGCGGTACGCGGGTATGTAAAATAGGTATAACGATCGTTATTAGAGACCACCTGAGGATTCCCTTGTATGCCAAAGCTTCTTGTCCTCCTGGAATGTCCGTCCCGCTATGTGTCCGATAGCCGGTCTTTCGGAAGAGCCTCCTGAAGATAGGGACCTGAAAGGAAAAAAGAGATGCAAAGATGCATGTGTCCCGAGGCGGTCGAATCCCATTATGGACCGTGTAATGGTCGTGCCTCTGCCTATGCCCAGGGTATTTCAAGTGCGTAGTTGTGTACACGCGGCACACTTGACTGGGACTAGGGCGGAGGCCGGGTTGCTAGTCGAGCTCTGGACGTGCCGAATGATCCTGTTGCGGAGTACTCCGCACTCGCGTGACGGTATCCGGGTTCTTTATCGCCGAATTGGCTGTTTGCCTAAGAAGGCTGTTTTGTACTTCCACCGCGAGGGCCGCAGTGTGCTCCTCCGTGCGGAGCGAGCGCTTTGTGTTTCCGTTAACCGTAATAACCCCGTGAGGTCCTGGCATTTTGAGCTTGAGGTATGCATAATGCGGTACCGCATTAAATTTGGCGAATGAGGTTCGTTCGAGCAGTGCATGATAGCCACTGCGAAAGGGGACGATGTCAAAGATTAACTCCTCACTTCGGAAATTGTCCGGAGATCTGAAGACCACTTCCAATGTGATTGAGCCCGTACAACAGGCCTCCACACCAAGTATGACACCCTTGAAGGTGGTTTTTGTGGGATTTATCGTTGAGGGGTCGATGCCCATTTTGCACACTGTATCCTGATAGAGCAGGTTCAGGCTGCTGCCACTGTCCATGAGGACTCGTCTGAGGTGGAATCCGTTGATGATGGGGTCAAGGACCAATGTGGCTGAACCGCCATGACGGATACTGGTAGGATGGTCCCTGCGATCGAAGGTGATTGGACAAGTGGACCATGGGTTGAACTTTGGGGCGACTGGCTCCATCGCATAGACGTCCCTTAGTGCACGCTTTCGTTCCCGCTTGGGAATATGGGTTGTGTATATCATATTTACTGTTTTCACCTGGGGAGGGAATTTCTTCTGTCCTCCTGTGTTCGGCGGTCGGGGCTCCTTGTCATCGTCGCTATGCTGCCCCTTTTCCTTGTTTTCGGCATTCAACTTGTTAGCCTGTTTAAACACCCAGCATTCCCTGTTGGTGTGGTTGGCTGGTTTATTGGGGTGCCGTGAATTTGACATGATCGATCGAGTATGCGGTCCAAACTGGACGAGCCCGGACTGTTTCTTTTGAATGGTTTTTCTGTTGTCCGGATTTAGAGCCTCTGAATCCGGCATTGACTACTGTGTCTTCGGTGTTGTCGCCATTGTTGCGATGCTTGTGTCTATTTCGTCGTGGATTGCCATTGCTGTCCCTGGCGTCTGAATCGCCTGAGTTTTTGGGTGTGATGTTACTACGAGCTAGCCAGCTGTCCTCACCCGCGCAAAAGCGGGTCATGAGTGTCGTGAGGGCTGCCATGGATTTTGGCTTTTCTTGGCCGAGGTGTCAGGCGAGCCATTCGTCACGAATTTTATGCTTGAAGGCTGCTAAGGCTTCGGCATCCGGATAGTCGACAATTTGGTTCTTTTTGGTTAGGAACCGAGTCCAGAATTTCCTGGCTTACTCTCCGGGCTGTTGGGTTATGTGACTTAAGTCACCAGCATCCGGTGGTCGCACGTAAGTGCCCTGGAAGTTATCAAGAAACGCATCTTCCAGGTCCTCCCAACTGCCAATGGAGTTTGCTGGCAGGCTATTCAGCCAATGCCGAGCCGGTCCTTTGAGCTTAAGTGGTAGGTACTTTATGGCATGTAAGTCATCACCGTGGGCCATGTGAATGTGGAGAAGAAAATCTTTGATCCATACTGCGGGGTCTGTTGTGCCATCATATGATTCAATGTTTACGGGTTTAAACCCTTCTGGGAATTCATGATCCATAACTTCATCAGTGAAGCATAGGGGGTGTGCGGCACCTCTATGTCGGGCTACATCCCGATGTAGTTCAAATGAATCCGGTCTATTGTATTCGGCCTGGCCGGACTTTGGTTTATTGTATCCGGCGTGATGGTCATTGTCACGTCTTGTGGCGCGCCCCCGTGATACGTAGATCGATCTTGACTGTCCTGCTTTGTTTTCCAATACATCTCACAGGTCCTTCATGTAGCCCCGAGCCTTAGTATTATTGTTTGATTGGCGATGGGGTGCGGTCTGGACTTCAGGCTGGTACGCCACTTAGTCGCGGCCATGGGGTGGCCGGTCAGCCGCATCATGCGCTGGTAGTGTGGGCTTTAACGCCTCCTCCTCGAGTTGAGGTAGCAACCTGTGCTTTGGGTAACTTTTGCTAGGGCGCTTGAGTCCGTATTCCTCGCAATCCAGGACCTCGGTCCATCTGTCAATTAGCAGATCTTGATCAGCCTGAAGCTGTTGCTGCTTTTTCTACAGGCTTTTTGCAGCGGCTATAAGCCGGTGTTTGAAGCGCTCCTGCTCGACGGGTGTCGGTGTCAAAACCGGCGGATCTCGGGTAGGGGTCCCGATCTGTGTGTCTAAGGCTAATGGTAATAGGAGGCAAGGGACACGATGTTTTACCGAGGTTCGGGCCCTCTTGTAGGAGGTAAAACCCTACTTCCTGCTTGATTGATATTGATGATATGGGTATTACAAGAGTTTATCTACCATGAGATCGTAGAGGCTAAACCCTAGAAGCTAGCCTATGATGATTATGATTGTGTTTGTCCCTCTAAGGACTAAACCCTCCAGTTTATATAGACACCAGAGGGGGCTAGGGTTTACATGGAGTCGGTTACAAAGAGAGAAATATAATATCCGGATCACCAAGCTTGTCTTCCACGCAAAGGAGAGTCCCATCCGGACACGGGACGGAGTCTTGAGTCTTGTATCTTCACGGTCCCATAGTCCGGCCAAAGTATATAGTCCGGCTGTCCGAATAACCCCTAATCCAGGACTCCCTCAGTAGCCCCTGAACCAGGCTTCAATGACGATGAGTCTGGCGCGCAGTCTTGCCTTCGGCATTGCAAGGCGTGTTCCATCTCCGAATACTCCTTAGTAACTATCGAACACTTGAATCGTGTCCGGATCTGCAAGATGATTTTCACAACATAGCACTTCATAAATCTGATCTGCTGGCAATTTCTGCACGGCGCGCTCCTGCCCCGTGGCTCGGCCCAACATGAACCGGTTTTACTTGGCCTCCCCGATACACGTTGCGAGGCGGGTTTACTGGCACGCCTTGCCAGAACAGAGATCATGCTCCCCTTAGCGCGGGATCTTCCATTAATATAGGTGCACGCGTCCCATGACGTCTGTTGTTATGACTCTGTGTTTTTAGGTAAATCCCCAGCGGTTACGCTGAGGACGCTTGATATTCATCCCCTTTATAAAGGGGTCGAGGCCTATCCCTCTTTTCCACCACCCTTGCGCCTTTTCGCACCTCGAGTTCCAACACCCGAAACCCAAGCCCAAGCACCTCGGATCCTCAATCATGTCCGGATCCAACCCTCAAGGCTGGTGGGTGGCCTCCTCGGTCACAGAGGAGGACATTGCGAAGCTTAGGGAGGTCGGGTATCTGACCGCCGACATCAAGCATAGGCTTCCTGCTCCAGGGCAGGTTATCCCTACTCCCGAGCCCAATGAGAGCGTCGTATTTGTTTCCCACTTCCTCCGTGGCTTGGGCTTCACCCTCGATCCTTTTGTGAGAGGGCGCATGTTCTATTACGGGTTAGATTTTCACGATCTAGCCCCAGACGCTATCCTCCATATTTCGTCATTCATCATTGTGTGCGAAGCTTTTCTCCACGTCACTCCACACTTCGGCTTATGGCTCAAGACCTTCAATGTGAAGCCGAAGATGATTGAGGGGCGACATGCGGAGTGCGGAGGTGCTGTAATAAGCAGGAATGCCGACGCCTCATGGCCAGAGGGCTGCTTCCTAGAGGTGTCCGATCTACGGCACGGAGGTGGTTTTACGTCACAACTCCGAGGGGCACAAAGTGGGTGGCTGCCCCCGACTTCCTTCCGGGCCCTCCTTCTCAACTGGCGTCATGGACCAATGTAGGACGGGATTGGGGATCTGCTAGTGAGGTTCCAATACTGCAGAGCCGTATTCGGGAGCTTCTTGAGAGGGACATTAGCCTTGTCAGCATAATTCAGGTAAAGCTAATCCGACGGATGTTGCCGTGCAAACGCCGGCCTCTCCGGATGTGGGAGTTCAATGCGGAAGGTCCGTGGACTATTCTGCACTTCTTCGGCCTGACGCTCGAAGGGATGTGTAAATTATTCTTCGGACCACAAGTAAAGTGTCCGGACACCACCGAGGATGCAGGCCTGAGCTGCAATCGCCTAGATACCCAAGTAAGTAACCCTGAAGCCGAACACTTCGTTTATATTTATCATAATCCTTGTTCTGAAAATCCTCCGTGGCCAGGAATGGCTCAGCAAGGCGGAGAGAATCAGGTGTCCGGCGCCACTTCCCGAAGGCTCGCCTAGTCCCACCATAGCCAAGATGCTTGGCCGGGTGCTAAGCAAAATGCCCTGGGGAAAGACGAAGGGAAGAACAGGGAAGCAGAACTTCACACGTTGCGCATCCAAACCGGGGGAATTGCTACCTCCCCAAAGAAGGATAGCCGGGAAGGGGAATCTAAAGCCTCCTCCCCTCGCGGGAAGAAGAGGGCCACCTCTGAAGACTTGGAGGCAGAGGTTCCCAAACAGGGGAAGAAAGCTTCACCGGGGGGCCCTGCCCCGAAGGGCGTCCTCACCGCATCATGCCCGCCAATGGGCCAGCCCTCAGCTGAGCTGCAAGTTAATCGTAAACACAAAGGTACTGCTTTTCTCCAAGAACAATAACCAGGATCCATTCTTTGCAGTCCAGCTAGCAGCTCTTCTCGACAGAGTTTGTCTTTGGGGGATCTCCTTCCGGAGATGATGGAGAGTGAGACCCCACCAACCTCTCCGCCTCATGAGGCGGGTGACCCCAAAGGTGTCGTCACGGAGGAGTCCGGATCTACCAAAGCCAGAAGCTAATCCTTTGTCCGCCCTAATCCAGGAGCGTTCGGCTCCTACGGGGGGCGACAAGAAGGGTCCAGCACAGTTCGGTGTCCGGCCGGACATACTGACGGGCCTTCTGGAGTGAGCTGCTCTCTCGGAGGAGCACCGTTCATTAATGAGCATGGTGCTCAAGAAGATTTCATCCACCACAAGTGGTTTGAATGAAGTATTTACGAGCCTGCTCAGAGGCTTTGAGGTATGTAATGAAAAATACATAATTTTTTGGCTGTGACGCACGCGCTAGGTGTGCTCCATATGGATAGTAGCCCTGAGACTCTGGTTGCCAGCCCTAGGCGGTAAACGGAGGATCATATTTTGAAGTAATGATCGCGCTGTGCTTATGCGCAGGTGTCTAAGGATCCGGCAGCTGTCCAGTCCGTTGAGGTTTCCGAACTGAGGAGGCAGATTGGAGTTATTGATGCTGACATCACGCTTGTGAACGAGCGGCTTAACGAGTCACAAGGTATGTGCTCTGCTTTCCTTATTATTTATAGGAAAAATTGAAAGGAGTATAATATTGATGTAATATGCTTGGACTGCAGATGATGCTGCTGCCGTGGACTCCCTGAGGGCGGAACTTGCCCTGGCCAAGGAACAAGCTCGGGCTAGCCATGCGGCTGCCCTAAAGGCGGTCGAAGAGTTGAGAGCTGAACAGGCTGCTCATCGCCAAAGCAAAGACAAAATAGCCGAGATAGTTGTGGAGCTGAAAAATGCCGCCAACCGGTATGAGCTCCTTGAGAAGGAGAATCAGGTGAACTTGGCTGACCTGAAGAAGGCACTTGATACGGCCAAGGAGACGCGGTCTGAAAGCAGGGATGCGTGGGAGGAGCTTCGCCAGGCCAGAGAAATCGCGGCTGGAAACCCCTACTTATTGTGGATGAAGTTTCTAGATCTGAAGTATGCTCCTTTGGATCGACGCTGGAGCCCTGCAGACGAGTATGTGGACTTGGCGAAGAGTCCGGCTGATGTGACCAAGTTTTTCGAGGATCAAGGTGATAAAGAGGTGGAGAAGTTGTTCTGGTCGTAATTCAATGCTCCCGCGCGCCCATTGCCGTTGAGTGAGAAGATGGCTGCTGTGGCTGAGCTTCATAGGTTGTCTGATCTTGCAATGCGGTCTATAATAGACCATCTTTGGCCGAAGGAGCCTAAGCCGGCCAGTTATTTTGGTTTAGTGCAATAATTCCTTGGTGTCATATCACAGATCGATTCCATGAGGAGGTCGGCGTGTATAGAGGGTGCACAGATGGCTCTTGCCCGCACAAAAGCATATTTGACAGATATGGAGGCCACCATCGTTGCGACCCAGAATCCGGCGGGAGGCCAGGATCCGGCCGAGCACTACCTGGAGCAGGTAACAGAAGGTGCTCGCTTAATAGAAGCACAGTGCTTGAAGAATATCATATTCAAGTGAAAATCGTGTCATTGTAAAAACAATGTTATTTTGATTATGAGGCTATATTTATACTTTGTGCCCGAAAGTATTATTGTGCCTCCTGTGCGGCCGTTTTTATGTATATGTGGAATCTGAAAGTTAGCAGTCATTGGCTTCAGCCCCCACGCATACAATGCGGGGGTGTTCGCGAAAAATATGTGTAATCACACTTGATCCAACGTCTTGGTCCATTAAGGAGGTGATCACATGTCGAACTAGGCAACCGGACTATATAGTTGTAACACTTTCACTTAGCCATAGGAGTTTGACGGTGGGGCTACTATGTAGCCCCTGGTACCTTCGCGTGCATCCGAATACGGGCGCGTGTGTACATGACCGGGAAACGGTCCTTCGCTAATGCGGAGGAATCCTAAAGATTCCAGTAAGTCTTCGAGTGGTTGAACAGTCTCTCGTTGTATCATGACAGTCAGTTTTCGGCTTTCTCTACTGAGGTGCTCATCCGGAATAACCAGGGCATAATAGCAGTAGTTCTCCTTTGGCCGCCTTAGCCGATAAGAACGGAACGTAAGGCGGCAAACCCAGGAGCCGGGCAAACCCAACATTTGACCAAAGACATGATTCAGAGTTGATGCATATAAGGCCAAACTCGTGACGCCGAACACTCCCGAGGGTATTCGGACTTTGCAACATAAAATGGGCTGAAGAATGCCCTTTCATTACGAACCCTATATTTCCAGGTATGTGCATTAGTTTGTCGTGGAGAAATACCAATAATGGCATTACCCTCTGTGGGTATAGTACCCATGGGGTGTGGAAACAACAAGAGACAATAAAAAAGGTTTACACAGGGGCTTAATCTAAAGAGAAACCTTTGAGCGGGGCCCTGCTGCACGCCTGTGCCTTTGTCTCCATTGTGTCGTGTCCTGGAAGGGTATCGCACGAATTGTGTCTGTAAAAAAGAAAATCTCATGTAGAAGAGTATAACGTAAGCATGCGATGGATAGTAAAAGTGTAAGACATTGGCCTGTTAATAAGGTCAAGCCAACACTGGGGCTTTATTAAATATCTATAGCCCCTGGTGTCCTCTATGGGATTACGTACATGGTTCCCTAGCTCAGGTTTATCCGGGCTACCGGACTCGTCTAACCGTGTCCGTGGTCTTAATGACCAGTCATGCTTTCTGGTATTAGAGGCCGCTTAGAGTCCGGCTGCTAGAGCCGTCGCATATTCGTCCGCGTGTGAGGAGCGCTCTGTGTTTCCCTTAACGGTGATGACGCCATGTGGACCGGGCATCTTGAGAGTGAGGTAGGCGTAATGCGGTACTGCGTTGAAGCGGGAAAATGTCGTTCTCCCAAGCAATGCGTGATAGCCGCTTTGGAGGGGGCAATGGTGAAGAGTAGTTCTTCGCTTCTGGAGTTGCCGGGGGAACCGAATGTTACCTCCAGTACGATGGAGCCCCTACCGTAGGCTTTAACGCCTGGTATTACCCCTTCAAAGGTGGTGTTGCTTTGGCTGATTCTGGATGGGTCTATCCCCATCCTGCGGACAATGTCCTGGTATATTAGATTAAGACTACTGCCGCCATCCATGAGGACGTGAGTAAGATGGTATCCGTCAATTATTGGGTCAAACACCAAGGCATCTGATCCTCCGTGCCGAATACTAGTCGGGCAGTCCGTGTGATCGAAAGTGATCGGACAAGCCGACCAGTAGTTAAGTTTGGGTACGACGGGCTCTACAGCGTATGCGTCTCTAAGCGCGCATTCGTTCCCTCTCGTGGATGTGTGAGTCGCGTGGATCATGTTTACTGTTTTTACCTCTGGTGGGCATTTTTTCTGTCCCCCAGTGTTCGGCTGGCAAGGCTCATCCTCGTCTTCACTTGGTGTTTCCCTTCCCTTGTGTTCGGCATTTAATTTTCCGGCCTGCTTGAAGACCCAGCATTCTCTGTGAGTGTGGTTCGCAGGTTTGTTGAGGGTGCCATGAATTTGGCACAGTCTATCCAGGACTTTGTTCAGGCCGAACGGTCCCTCTTTACTGCCTTTAAATGGCTTCTTTTGTTGACCGGGTCGAGAGCTCTTGAATCCGGCGTTAACCGTTGTGTTGTCCGGACTCTCTTCCTTGCTTTGACGTTTGTTTTTATTGCGTTGTGGCTTTCCGTTGCCATCCCTAATTTCGGATGTACTTGGGTCGCTGGTGCCTTTACGGGCCAACCAGCTATCTTCACCTGCGCAAAAATGGGTCATAAGGCTTGTTAAGGCTGCCATTTTCCTCGGCTTTTCTTGGCCGAGGTGTCTGGCAAGCCACTCATCCCGGATGTTGGGTTTGAAGGCCGCTAAGGCTTCGGCATCCGAACAATCGACAATTTGATTCTTCTTAGTGAGGAATCTGTTCCAAAGCTTGCGGGCGGACTCTCCAGGCTATTGAATTATGTGACTTAAATCATCCGCATCCGGAGGCCGGACATAGGTCCCTTGAAAATTGGCCCTAAAAGCATCCTCGAGTTCCTCCCAACTTTCAAATGAATTTTCGGGGAGGATTTTCAACCAGTGCCGAGCTGGTCCCTTGAACTTGAGGGGAAGGTATTTGATGGCATGGAGGTCGTCCCCACGAGCCATGTGGATATGCAGGATAAAATCCTCGATCCAGACCCCTGGGTCTGTCGTTCCGTCGTATGCCTCTATGTTCATAGGTTTAAAACCCTGTGGAAATTCATGGTCCAGCACCTCTTCGGTGAAGCACAGGGGGTGAACAGCCCCTCTGTATCTGGACGTGTTGTGGCATGCCGTCGGCTGTTGTTGTGTTTGGTGCTGATTCCGAACTGGTATCCAATCGGTATGATCGTTTTGGTGACCATAGTCCTGCACCGGGGTATGTCCTTTAGATCCATAGATGGACCTAGCCGCACTGGCTTTTTTATCCAGGAGCTCGCGTAAATCGTGTGCGGCATCGGTAGCTGCTCTATTGCGGTTGCGAAGTGGTTTGTCCGGACTCCTGGCCGTATTGTTTTTTGGCGGAACGGCCTCATCGTCGAATTCTGGCAGCAGCTTGCGTTTTGGGTAGCTCTTTGTGTGGTGATTGTCGCCGTACTTTTCTTCAGTGTCTAGCACTTTATTCCATCTGTGATTGAGCGTTTCCTGTGCAGCCTTAAGCCTTTGCTTCTGCTTCTTTAGACTTCTCGTAGTGGCCATAAGCCTTCTGTGGAGGTTATCTCATTCCAAGCGTGTTTCCGGGATGATGAATGCATCATCATACGGACTGTGATCTTGTCCCGGGGCGGTTTGATGAGTTCGTCCCTCGGGATCATTGTGATCAGGCGTCTACTCCGAGCTGTGTTCGGCGTGACCTGGCTCATCCTACTCCATTGTTGGGTCCATATGGTCGTTGTTGTCTTCGGAGTTGACTGGGGTGATGATCTTCCTAGCGCTGTTATCGCTATTTTTACTATTGCTAGATTTGGAGCGGCGTCTGCGCCATCGTTTTGGCTTTTGTCTGGGGGTTTTATCCTCCGGTTTGTCGTTGTCGTCTTCTTTAGGCATATCCACCATGTAAATATCATATGACGAGGTGGTAGTCCAGTGCCCCGTTGGTTCTGAATCGTCTCCTGCGCTGAAGTCAAGCATGTCTGATACATCGTCGACAGTGGCTATGAAGTGGGTGGTGGGTGGGCAACGAATTCCTTTGTCGCCTGCTTCCCACTCGAGCCAGACATAGTTCAGCCAAGAGTCTCCTGACAAAGAGAGAGACTTTAACGAGTTCAGAACGTCGCCAAAGGGCGAGTGCTGGAAGATATTCGCAGCGGTGAACTCCATTACCGGGGCCCAACCAGGTTCGGCGGGCTCGGGAGCGCGCGGACTGGAACCTAAAACCGGATACGAGTCCGGGGGTCCGGTGTCACAGGCTTCTTTGGGGGTGAGGCCTGTGTTCGGCTCTACCGCCAATGAGTGTGTGGCCTGCGGGGCGGGGTCCATCCACCCGTCCTTGTGCAACACAATCTTCTCCGGATTTAGGTCCGGGGCTCCTGCAGGGGCGATATCCCGAGCATTGTCCGACAGCAGGTCTAAGCCGTGCTCATCGTGACTGTTCGGTGCTCCTGGCGCCGGCCCGGATCCGTTGAAGATCAAGTCTCCATGGATATCGGTCGTGTAATTCAAGTTTCCGAACCTGACCTGGTGGCCAGGGGTGTAGCTGTCGATCTGCTCCAGATGGCCAAGCGAATTGGCCCGCAGTACGAAGCCGCCGAACACGAAGATCTATCCGGGGAGAAAGGTCTCACCCTGGACCATG
The DNA here is from genome assembly GCF_018294505.1 of Triticum aestivum. Lineage (NCBI taxonomy): Eukaryota > Viridiplantae > Streptophyta > Magnoliopsida > Poales > Poaceae > Triticum > Triticum aestivum. Next base: position 469,661,638 of record NC_057810.1, on the reverse strand, counting down.
TCGTTGTTGGCGATTGAAGGAGCCATAAAGCCTTGCAGCGACGACACAGAGGAACTCTCAATGAAAGCACCAATGTCGGTGTCAAAACCGGCGGATCTCGGGAAGGGGTCCCGATCTGTGCGTCTAAGGCTAATGGTAACAGGAGGCAAGGGACACGATGTTTTACCCATGTTCGGGCCCTGTTGATGGAGGTAAAACCCTACTTCCTGTTTGATTGATATTGATCATATGGGTATTACAAGAGTTGATCTACCATGAGATCGTAGAGGCTAAACCCTAGAAGCTAGCCTATGATGATTATGATTGTGTTCGTCCCTCTAAGGACTAAACACTCCGGTTTATATAGACACCGGAGGGGGCTAGGGTTTACATGGAGTCGGTTACAAAGAAGGAAATATAATATCCAGATCGCCAAGCTTGTCTTCCACGTAAAGGAGAGTCCCATGCGGACATGGGACGGAGACTTGAGTCTTGTATCTTCACGGTCCCACGGTCCGGCCAAAGTATATAGTCTGGCTGTCCGGATACCCCCTAATACAGGACTCCCTCAACGGGGTCCTCAGGCACGATGAATTCTTCGTTGCCAAGGCTCACTTAATCTTTGGAGAGAGGCATGTAATTATCATCCTCTGATTCTCCATTTGTTGCCTGTTCTTTAGGGCTAGCTTGCCCATCCTCTTGCTCGGCCTGCTCGAAGCCTGGCTGGGCAGGAATGTTTTCATCTTCGGCACCATCCGGATTGTTATCTCTTGTGCCGGTATCGCTATTTTTGCTATGGCGGGTCTTGGAGCGGCGCCCGTGATGCCGGTGCCTGGATTGCTTCTCCACGGGGTTATCCTCCTTTGCCTCATCTCCATCGCTTTCTTTGGGGGTGTCCACCATATATATATCGTATGATGAGGTGGCTGTCCAGCGCCCTATAGGTGGTGGTTCCTGTTCTTCTCCTGCATCCTCTTCCATACCGTCGATGTCTTCGGAGTTGAAGTCAAGCACCTCGGTTAATTAAGTCATCGACAGTGGCTATGAAGTGGGTGGTGGGTGGGGAACGAATTTCTTCGCCGTACGCTTCCCACTCGAGCCGGACATAGTTCGGCCAAGAATCTCCCGACAAGGAAAGAGACCTTAATGAGTTTAGCACATCTCCTAAGGGAGGGTGCTGAAAAATATCCGCGGCGGTGAACTCCATGATGGGTGCCCAATCAGATTCGATAGGCATGGATGCACGCAGTTTGGATCCTGTAGCCGGAGACGAGTCCGAGGGTCCAATGACACCACCCTCATAGGAGGTGGGATTAGTGTTCGGCTCCGACGCCGATGAGTGTGGGACCTCCATGGCAGGGTCCATCCACCCGTCCTCGAAAGGCACGATCTACTTCGGATTGATTCCCGGCGCCACCGCAGGCGCGATCTCCTGAATACTGTCCGATGGCAGATCAAAGTCATGCCCGTCGTGACCGTTTGGCACACCTGACATGGGCTCGAATCCATTGAAGATCAAGTCTCCGCGGATGTCAGCAGTGTAGTTTAAGCTACCAAACCTGACCTGATGGCCAGGGGCGTAGCTATCGATCTGCTCCAGATGACCAAGCGAGTTGGCCTGCAGTACGATGCCGCCAAATACGAAGGTCTGTCCGGGAAGAAAACCCTCCCCCTGGACCGCATCATTGAAGATGATTGAAGGGGCCATCGAGCCTTATCGTGATGACATAGTCGAACTCTCAATGAAAGCACCAATGTCGGTGTCAAAATCGGCGGATCTCGGGTAGGGGCTCCCGAACTGTGCATCTAAGGCTAATGGTAACAGGAGGCAGGGGACACGATGTTTTACCCAAGTTTAGGCCCTCTCGATGGAAGTAATACCCTACTTCATACTTGATTGATCTTGATGATATGAGTATTACAAGAGTTGATCTACCACGAGATCGTAGAGGCTAAACCCTAGAAGTTAGCCTATGATTATGATTGTTGTTGTCCTATCGGACTAAACCCTCTGGTTTATATAGACACCGGAGGGGGCTAGGGTTACACGGAGCCGGTTACAGAGAAGGAAATCTACATATCCGAATTGCCAAGCTTGCCTTCCACGCAATGGAGAGTCCCATCCGGACACGGGATGAAGTCTTCAATCTTGTATCTTCATAGTCCAACAGTCCGGACAAAGTATATAGTCCGGCTGTCCGAGGACCCCTTAATCCAGGACTCCCTCAGTTGCTGCCACTGTCCATGAGGACTCGTGTGAGTTGAGGTAGCAACCTGCGCTTTGGGTAATGTTTTTCAGGGCGCTCGAGTCTGTATTCCTCAACAGCCAGGACCTCGGTCCATCTATCGGTTAGTAGATCTTGATCAGCTTGAAGTTGTTGCTGCTTTTTCTTCAGGCTTTTTGCAGTGGCTATAAGCCGGCGCTTGAAGCGCTCTTGCTCGACTGGATCCTCAGGCACGATGAATTCTTCGTCGCCAAGGCTCGCTTCGTCTTCGGAGAGAGAGGCGTGTAATTAACATCCTCTGATTCTCCATCTGTTACCTGTTTCTTAGGACTGGCTTCCCATCTTCCTGCTCGGTTTGCTCAAAGCCTGGCTGGGCGGGATTGTTTTCGTCTTCGGCCTCATCCAGATTGTTATCATCTCTTGTGTCGGTATCACTATTTTTGCTATGGCGGGGCTTGGAGCGGCGCCTATGACGCCGGTGCCTAGATTGCTTCCCTAGGGGATTATCTTCTGTTGCCTCATCGCCATTGCTTTGTTTGGGGGTGTCCACCATGTATATATCATATGATGAGGTGGCTATCCAACGCCCTATAGGCGGTGGTTCCTGTTCTTCTCCTGCATCGTCGTCCATACCTCCGAAGTCTTTGGAGTTGAAGTCAAGCACGTCGGTTAAGTCATCAAAAGTGGCTATTAAGTGGGTGGAGGGTGGGGAACGAATTTCCTCGTTGTCCGCTTCCCACTCGAGCCGGACATAGTTCGGCCAAGAGCCTCCTGACAACGAGAGAGTCCTTAGTGAATTTAGCACATCACCCAAGGGCGAGTGCTGAAAAATATCCGCGGAGGTGAACTCCATGACCGTTGCCCAATCAGATTCGATAGGCACGGTCGTACGCGGTTCGGATCCTGTAGCCGGAGTCGAGTCCGAGGGTCCGATGATGCTGGCCTCATAGGAGGTGAGGTCAGTGTTCGGCTCCGAGGTCGAGGAGTGTGCGGACTCCGTGGCAGGGTCCATCCACCCATCCTCGGATGGCACGATCTACACCGGATTGATTCCAGGCGCCGCCGCTGGCGCGATCTCCCGAACACTGTCCAATGGCAGAGCTAAGTCATGCTCGTTGTGACCGTTCGGCGCACCTGACATGGGCTCGAATCTATCAAAGATCAAGTCTCCGCGGATGTCGGTAGTATAGTTCAAGCTTCCAAACCTGATCTGATGGCCAGGGGCGTAGCTATCGATCTGCTCCAGATAGTCAGGCGAGTTGGCCGGCAAACGAAGCCAACGAATACGAAGATCTGCCCGGGAAGGAAAACCTCCCCTTGGACCGCGTCGTTGAAGATGATTGAAGGAGCCATAAAGCCTTATCACAACGACACAGTGGAACTCTCAATGAAAGCACCAATGTCGGTGTCAAAACCAGCGGATCTCCAGTAGGGGGTCCCGAACTGTGCGTCTAAGGCTAATGGTAACAGGAGGCGGGGGATACAATGTTTACCTAGGTTCGGGCCCTCTGATGGAGGTAATACCCTACTTCCTGCTTGATTAATCTTGATGATATGAGTATTACAAGAGTTGATCTACCACGAGATCATAGAGGCTAAACCCTAGAAGCTAGCCTATGATTATGATAGTTGTTGTCCTACGGACTAAACCCTCTGGTTTATATAGACACTGGAGGGGGCTATGGTTACACAGAGTCGGTTATAGAGAAGGAGATCTACATATCCGAATTGCCAAGCTTTCCTTCCACGCAAAGGAGAGTCCCATCCGGACACAGGACGAAGTCTTCAATCTTGTATCTTCATAGTCCAACAGTCCGGCCAAAGTATACAGTCCGGCTGTCCGAGGACCCCTTAATCCAGGACTCCCTCAGCGACCCTGTACTCGCCTAAGTGAAAAAAAAACACTCCGAATGGAGAGCAATCCTCCCACTTGGGGGCTTAGCTGCGACCCCATACTCGCCTAAGTTAAAAACACTCCGAGTGGAGAGCAATCCTCCCACTCGGGGGCTTAGCTGCGACCCCGTACTCGCCTAAGTTAAAAAACACTCCGAGTGGAGAGCAATACTCCCACTCGGGGGCTTAGCTGCGACCCTGTA
>NC_057810.1:469627496-469657075 GCF_018294505.1 Triticum aestivum | reverse complement strand
CTCCCACTCGGGGGCTTAGCTGCGACCCCGTACTCGCCTAAGCTAAAAACACTCCGAGTGGAGAGCAACCCTCCCACTCGGGGGCTTAGCCGCGACCCTGTACTCTCCTAAGTTAAAAACACTCCGAGTGGAGAGCAACCCTCGCACTCGGGGGCTTAGCCGCGACCCTGTACTCGCCTAAGTTAAAAACACTTCGAGTGGAGAGCAACCCTCCCACTCAGGGGCTTAGCCGCGACCCTGTACTCGCTTAAGTTAAAAACACTCCGAGTGGAGAGCAACCCTCTCACTCGGGAGCATAGCCGCGACCCTATACTCGCCTAAGTAAAAAACATTCTGACCCCCCCCCACCCCCCGCGCTCGGAGCTTAGCTACGACCCCGCACTGGCCTAAGTCACAAAGATCCTCTGAGCTACATCACAAGTACAACGTGCGCTCCATCTCGATCCGCAAGGATGACGAGGTGTCGACTTAACACAATGTCAGAGCTGCATCACAAGTACAACATACGCTCCATCTCGATCCGCAAGGAGGACGAGGTGTCGACTGAACACAGCATTAGAGCTACGTCACAAGTACAATGTACGCTCCATCCCGATCCGCGAGGACGACGAGGTGTCGATTGAACACATCGTCAGAGCCACTCGACAAAAGGTGAAAAGATCAAGTTTCACTTAGAATCTAAAGACATTCAAAAGCGATAAAGGCAAAGCCATCGTATTCAAGGAAAACCAAGTTCAGATAAATCCCGCAAAAGTTTAGAACCACAACGGGCAGAAGTACTCAGGCATCAAGCCTGAAAGAGTTTAACTGTTACATAATCACTCGGCATTCTGAGGCGAATAAAGGTGGAGCATAATGTTTGTTCACTCGGCAGGGGGAGGACTTGCTGGATCAACAAAGCTGTCAAGGTCGATGTTGTCTATGATACGAGTGGCGGCATTAACGAAGGTGTCCATGAAGGACTGGAAGCTGAGCTTCTTAGTGCTGGCAACCTTGAGAGTCGCCAGCTTGTCTTCTCTGACATCCTTGCAGTGGACTCAGACCAACGACAGAGCAACATCGGTGCCACAACATGCAGATGACTTCTTCCATTCCTGCACTCGACCAGGGATTTGGTTCAGTCGGGTCATCAGAGACTCGAGATCTTTTGGGAGTTCCGCTTGAGGCAGAGTTCAGCGTCGATCCACGACATTGCCACCTTCAGACGAGCAAGATAATCCACAGCACTGTCCAGACTAGACTCCAATCGCAGCACACCCATCACAATGTCATCTTTGACAGGAGAGTTTATGGGGTCAAGACATGTCTCGACCTGCCCAGTCTCTACCTCGAAGTCTTGACAAAGTTCTGCACAGTCAGAAAAGCGGTGAGTCGTCAGTTTAACGAGACGTGTTAGTCGACAGCGACAAATCAGTTGAACAAAAGGAAATACCTTCAAGCTTCAAGACCAGCTTCTCAGCGAGCTGTCCCAGATAAGCCTCCAATTCACCATTCTTGGCCTTGAGACTTCCAACGTCGTCAGTCAAGCTTTCCTTGTCCTTATTTAGCCGCGCAACCTCCTGGTTAGCTTCGGTAACGGCAGTCTTCAACTTGGAGTTCTCCTCTTCCAACTTGTTGAATGAGGCCAGCTTCTTGTCAGCAAGTGTCGTTTTCTCCCGCGCCTCCTTCTGAGCTGCAGCAAGGTCTTGATCCTTCTTCTCCGGATCCTGCTTCATTTTCTCTAAAGAAATAACATTCTTCAGACGTGCTTGGAGTTGACGGCTTTCACTACGCACATTTGTTCGAGTGGAATCACTCGGTTCAAGAGACTAAAAAAGAGAGAGTCATAAGGAAGGCAGTCAATGAATTGTTACCTCCCATGGTAGCTGCTTCGTCCTAGGCCTTCTTGAGATTCTTCTTGGCCAGCTCCAGATCAAAGTTGAGGCTGATCTGCTTCTTCTCCAGTTCAGCAAATTGAGCTCCAAGATGACAAGATTGCTGCAGTCAAATAAGATATGTCAGTCAACGGAAACAAAAGTCAATCACAGTGAAAATTGCTCTAACACAACCGTCGAATCAAACATTCAACAGTAGTCTCAGGGACTACACCCAGTGGGTGCACTTGGCATGCCCCCACTGGTCCGGTTTTCCACTCGGCATGGTCTGCCCAGCATGAGTAAAAAAAAGAGATTCTCAGACCCCAATCGACTACCAGCAGTCGACCACGGTCTCGGGGACTACACCCAGTGGGTGCACTGTGCGTGCCCCCACTGGTTCAGAAAAACACTCGACTCAACCTGGTCGACTCAAGTGGAAGAACTATTCAACACTAAGTAAGAACACCCAGTGGGTGATTGGATGTGAAATGCAAACCCATGGTAGATGCACATAAAAGGTTCCAAAACGCTTATCCAAGGACACCTTACGGACAATGAAGCAACAGTCGCAACTACCACTAATCAAGAGACCAGTCGGAAACCAACTGACCTTGGCATTAACCTACAGAGCGGTGCTGGCATTATAGGCAACCTGACTGGCCTCGTGCACCATCTTCATCCATTCCATCACAAGGTTTGCTTGGAGAAGAGCTTCCCTGGCGGCACTCGGCGGGTCATCTGGAGTGTGGTATGCAGCAAAGAGCAATCACGGCAGTACAGTCAGAGCGGTCACAGGATCTGAAGCATGGAGTTGTGCGGGCGCGGCAAAGACCTGAGCAGTCGACGCCGAAGGACGGTCAGTCGACAATGGATTGGCAAAAGTAACATTGGCCCGAGCGGATCTCCGGATCGCTGGACCACCGTCTCTGGTGCCGATATCGACTGAGCCACCTGACCCTCGGTCGTCCTCCCGCTTGAGGCCCTACCCCTCCTTCTTGTCTCTTTCAGAGGCACCTCTTCCTCATCATTCGGAAGCTCAACGATGTCTCGCGGGGCTGCAACACAAGGCACCATAAGGGTACAATCGACAAATAATCATGTCGACAAAAACAAAATTAAGATGGCAAGAGCATACCAGCTTTGGAAGTAGCCGCGTCATCAGCCTCCTCATCACCCGCGGCCTTGTCAATATCCATGGAAGCCGCGGAAGTCACGGCACTGAAAAGTTCATAATCCATTCGGTCAGAGCAGAAGTATGAGTCGGTAGAAAAAAACACAAAAAGATTGAGCACTCATGTAGAAGCAACAGGAACGTCCATCTTGATCTTGCGCAAGGCCTTCCGGGACTTCGAAGGGGCGACCTTGGGCTGCTTGGCGACCTTCTCTGTCGGCTCCAGAGTCGAAGTTCGAGTGTGCTTATGTGCTTGCGTACTCAGAGCCACAGTCTTGCCACGCTCAACCGCCGGATCATGGAACTGCTTGGATCGACGCTCTGTGCGAGGTGGTGTGCCGACTTCCTCTTCTCGTCCGACTCTTCACTCTCTTCCTCATCATCATCGTCTGGGGATTGCCACTCACCGCTTTCTTTGGCGCTATCCGCTCCCTCCTGGTCTTGCTCCTTGGCTTTTTCACCATTGGGCATTGAGTACATCTCGGTATAAATCTGCAAGACAAGAAGTTAATCAAACATCAGTCGGATTCAGAAACAGTTACAAGATAGATTGAAGTACACTCGGAAGCAGGGATCAGCCCTTGTCCGGCTAGTTGTCAGTGTCGAATGGATCGACTCTCCCAGCTCCCCTGGGGTTATCTTTGTTCTCGGTAATGCCCTTCAGCCACAGGGCCACCGTCTCATCCGTAACCTCCTCTGGGTGAACCCGAGTGATGTCATTGGCACCCGAGTACATCCACATCGAGTGGTCACGAGCTTGGAGCGGCTGGATACTCGAGTGAGAAACACCTCCAACAAATCCATGCCAGTTACACCCTAACGGACCAACTGAACTACCCTCTCGACCAACATGTTTGTTTCCATTCTCTTCGCTGCGGTCACCGTGAGTGAAGAAGGTTGCTTGGCACGATCTAGGGAAAAAGGGTAAGACTGCTCGACTGACCAGGAGTCGCAATATCCTGGCAATAGAACCAGGTCGACTGCCAGCCCCCGACTGACTCGAGAAGTGTCATGGGAGGGAAAGCGCTCCTCTTCCTGATCTGGATCCCAAGACCCCCGCAAATCTGGATCACGTGCGTCCTCTCGTCACTCGAATTTGCCATTTTCACGGTCTGGGAGCGGATTGTGAAGATGTGTTTGAAGAGACCCCAGTGCAGTCGACAACCCAAGAAGTTCTCACACATGGACACAAACGCGGCGAGGTACGTGATGGTGTTGGGAGAGAAGTGGTGAAGCTGAGCACCGAAAAAGTTCAAGAAGCCCTGAAAAAAATTATGCGGAGGAAGGGAGAAGCCACGGTCGACATGGGTAACAAGAAGGACACACTCACCCGACCGCGGTTGAGGCTCTGTCTCCCCCTCCGGCAGCCTCGCGGCCCCGACAGCGATCAAACCGGAGGCGGCCAGCTCTTCCAGGTCCTCTAGTCGGAGCGAAGATTGGATCCAATCTCCCTGGATCCAACCCGGCGGCAGCGAAGACCTCGAAGAAGACCCCCAATTCATCTTCTTGCCTTTCATCGTCCGCGTCGCCTTTTTTGCGCGCTCCCGTGATACGTCCATTTTGCATCATGCTTTTATATCAATATTTATTGCATTATGGGCTATTATTACACATTATGTCTCAATACTTATGGTTGTTCTCTCTTATTTTACAAGGATTACCATGAAGAGGGGGATGCCGGCGCCTGGAATTATAGCTGGAAAAGGAGCAAATATTGGAAACCTATTCTACACAGCTCCAAAAATCCTGAAACTCCACGGAAGTCATTTTTGGAATTAATAAGAATTATTGAGCAAAGAAAACACCAGAGGGGGCCCACACCCTGGCCAGGAGGGGGGGCGCACCCACCCCTACTGGGCGCGCCCTTGTCTCCTAGGCCCCCTGGTGGCCCTCTGGTGCACATCTTCTGCTATATGAAGGCCTTTACCCTGGAAAAAATCAGAGGCAAGCTTACGGGACGAAACTCCGCCGCCACGAGGCGGAACCTTGGCGGAACCAATCTAGGGCTCCGGCGGAGCTATTCTGCTGGGGAAACTTCCCTCCAGGAGGGGGAAATCATCACCATCATCATCACCAACGATCCTCTCGTCGGGAGGGGGTCTATCTCCATCAACATCTTCACCAGCACCATCTCCTCTCAAAACCCTAGTTAATCTCTTGTATCCAATCTTGTATCAAAACCACAAATTGGTACCTGTGGGTTGCTAGTAGTGTTGATTACTCCTTGTAGTTGATGCTAATTGGTTTACTTGGTGGAGGATCATATGTTCAGATCCTTAATGCATATTAATACTCCTCTGATTATGAACATGAATATGCTTTGTGAGTAGTTATATTTTTTCCTGAGGACATGGGTGAAGTCTTGTTATTAGTGGTCATGTGAATTTGGTATTCGTTCGATATTTTGATGAGATGTATGTTGTCTCTCCTCTAGTGGTGTTATGTGAACGTCGACTACATGACACTTCACCATTATTTGGGACTGGTGGAAGGCATTGGGAAGTAATAAGTAGATGATGGGTTGCTAGAGTGACAGAAGCTTAAACCCTAGTTTATGCGTTGCTTCGTAAGGGGCTGATTTGGATCCATATGTCTAATGATGTGGTTAGGTTTACCTTAATACTTCTTTTGTAGTTGTGGATGCTTGCAATAGTGGTTAATCATAAGTGGGATGCTTGTCCAAGTAAGGGCAGTACCCAAGCACCGGTCCACCCACATATCAAATTATTAAAGTACCGAACGTGAATCATATGAGCGTCATGAAAACTAGCTTGACGATAATTCCCATGTGTCCTCGGGAGCTCTTTTCTCATTATAAGAAATTGTCCAGGCTTTTCCTTTGCTACAAAAAGGATTGGGCCACCTTGCTGCACTTTATTTACTTTCACTGCTTGTTACCCGTTACAAATTATCTCATTACAAAACTATATGTTACCTACAATTTCAGTGCTTGCAGAGAATATCTTACTGAGAACCGCTTGTCATTTCCTTCTGCTCCTCGTTGGGTTCGACACTCTTACTTATTGAAAGTACTATGATAGATCCCCTATACTTGTGGGTCATCAAGACTCTTTTCTAGCGATGTTGCCGGGGAGTGTAGCGCCTTTGGTGAGTGGAACTTGGTAAGGAAACATTTATATAGTATGCTGAAATTTTCTATCACTTGTTAGGGGTATCTTCACCCCGACCAGTAGAGCAAGGATTTGCTCCTCAACCTACTGAACCTACTGAAAATATTTACTTTGAGATTCCTTCGGGTATGATAGAGAAACTTCTAGCTAATCCATTTGCAGGAGATGGAACATTGCATCCCGATTTACACCTTATCTTTGTGGATGAAGTTTGTGGATTATTTAAGCTTGCAGGTATTCCCGATGATGTTGTCAAAAGGAAGGTCTTACCTTTATCTTTGAAGGGAGATGCATTGACATGCTATAGGCTATGTGATGATACGGGATCTTGGAATTATAAACGATTGAAGTTGGAATTTCACCAGAAGTTCTATCCTATAAATCTTGTTCATCGTGATCGTAATTACATATATAATTTCTGGCCTCGCGAAGGAGAAAGCATCGCTCAAGCTTGGGGGAGGCTTAAGTCAATGTTATATTCATGCCCCAATCATGTAGATCTCAAGAGAAATGATTATTCAAAAAAATTATGCTCGGCTTTCTTCCAATGATCGCACCATGCTCGATACTTCCTGTGTTGTTTCTTATTGCTGAAGACTAATGAATTCAAGTGGGATTTATTGGAAAGAATTAAATGCAACTCTGAAGATTGGGGTTCCGGCGATGGTAAGGAGTCAGGTATAACACCTAAGTTTGATTGTGTTAAATCTTTTATGGATATCGATGCTTTTCGTGGATTTAGCGCTAAGTATGGACCTGACTCTGAGATAGTAGCTGCTTTTTGTGAATCTTTTGCTACTCACGTTGATCTCCCTAAGGAGAAGTGGTTTAAATATAATCCTCCCGTTGAAGTAAAAGTAGTTGCACCTATTACAGTTGAAGAAAAGACTGCCACATATAATGATCCTATTGTCCCTACTAGTTATGTTGAGAAACCACCTTTTCCTGTTAGGATGAAGGATCATGCTAAAGCTTCAATTGTTGTTCATAAGAGTAATACTAGAACTTATACACCTCCTGAGCAAATCAAAGTTGAACCTGGTATTGCTATGGTTAAAGATCTCTTGGATGATAATTTAGATGGGCGTGTTATTTACTTTTGTGAACAGGCTGCTAATATTGCTAGACCAAATGCTAAGATACATAGACCTGTTGTAGGCATGCCTGTTATTTCTGTTAAAATAGGAGATCATTGTTATCATGGCTTATGTGATATGGGTGCTGGTGCTAGTGCAATACCCTATGACTTATATAAAGAAATTATGCATGATATTGCACCCGCTGAAATAGAAGATATTGATGTTACTATTAAGCTTGCCAATAGGGACACCATTAAGCCAGTAGGGATAGTTAGAGATGTTGAAGTCTTTTGTGGGAAGGTTAAATATCATGCTGATTTTCTTGTTCTTGGTTCCCCACAAGATAACTTTTGTCCCATTATTTTTGGTAGACCCTTCTTGAATAATGTTAATGCTAGGATTGATTGCAAAAAGGATGTTGTTACAATTGTCTTAGGGGATATGTCTCATGAGTTTAATTTTGCTAATTTTTGTAGACAACCCCGTGATAAAGAATCACCTAGTAAGGATGAGATTATTGGTCTCACTTCTATTGCCGTGCCTCCTACTGATCCGTTAGAACAATATTTGCTAGGCCATGAAAATGATATGTTTATGAATGAAAGAAGGGAAATAGATGAAGTGTTCCTTCAACAGGGTCCTATTCTGAAACACAACTTGCCTGTTGAAATCCTAGGGGATCCCCCTCCACCCAAGGGTGATCCCGTGTTTGAGCTCAAACCATTACCTGATAATCTTAAGTATGCTTATCTTGATGAAAAGAAAATATATCTTGTTATTATTAGTGCTAACCTTTCAGAGTAAGAAGAAGAAAGATTATTGAAAACTCTGAAGAAGCACCGTGCTGCTATTGGATATACTCTAGATGATCTTAAGGGCATTAGTCCCACATTATGCCAACACAAAATTAAAGTGGAGAAAGATGCCAAACCAGTTAGAGATCCTCAACGACGATTAAATCCTAAGATGAAGGAAGTGGTGAGAAAGGAGATACTAAAGCTCCTTGAGGCAGGTATAATTTATCCCGTTGCTGATAGTGAATGGGTAACTCTTGTCCATTGTGTTCCTAAAAAGGGAGGTAATACTGTCGTTCCTAATGATAAACATGAATTGATCCCGCAAAGAATTATCACAGGTTATAGGATGGTAATTCATTTCCGTAAATTAAATAAAGCTACTAAGAAAGATCATTACCCTTTACCTTTTATTGATCAAATGCTAGAAAGACTATCCAAACACACACATTTCTGCTTTCTAGATGGTTATTCTGGTTTCTCTCAAATACCTGTGTCAGCGGAGGATCAATCAAAAACTACTTTTACTTGCCCTTTCGGTACTTTTTCTTATAGACGTATGCCTTTTGGTTTATGTAATGCACCTGCTACCTTTCAAAGATGTATGATGGCTATATTCTCTGACTTTTGTGAACAGATTTGTGAGGTATTCATGGATAATTTCTCCGTTTATGCATCCTTTTTTGATGATTGCTTGAGCAACCTTGATCGAGTTTTGCAGAGATGTGAAGACACTAGTCTCATATTGAATTGGGAAAAGTGCCACTTTATGGTCAATGAAGGCATTGTCTTGGGGCATGAGATTTCTGATAGAGGTATTGAAGTTGATAAAGCTAAAGTTGATGCTATTGAAAAGATGCCATGTCCCAAGGACGTAAAAGCTATAAGAAGTTTCCTTGGTCATGCCGATTTTTATAGGAGGTTCATTAAGGACTTCTCTAAAATCTCTAGGCCTCTGACTAACTTATTACTAAAAGATATTCCTTTTGTCTTTGATGATGATTGTGTAGAAGCATTTCAAATACTGAAGAAAGCTTTGATCACTGCACCTGTTGTTCAGCCGCCTGATTGGAATTTACCCTCTGAAATTATGTGTGATGCTAGTGATTATGCTGTAGGTGCTGTTCTAGGGCAAAGGGTTGATAAGAAATTGAATGTTATCCAGTATGCTAGTAAAACTCTTGATACTGCCCAGAGAAATTATGCTACTACTGAAAAAGAGTTTTAGTAGTCGTATTTGCATGTGATAAGTTTAGACCTTATATTGTTGATTCTAAAGTTACTATTCACACTGATCATGCTGCTATTTAATATCTTATGGAAAAGAAAGATGCTAAACCTAGACTTATTAGATGGGTTCTCTTGCTCCAAGAATTTGATTTGCATATTATTGATAGAAAGGGAGCTGAGAACCTCGTTGCAGACAACTTGTCTAGGTTAGAGAATGTTCTTGATGACCCACTGCCTATTGATGATAGCTTTCCTGATGAACAATTAGCGGTCATTAATGCTTCTCGTACTGCTCCTTGGTATGCTGATTATGCTAATTATATTGTTGCTAAATTTATACCACCTAGTTTCACATACCAGCAAAAGAAAAGGTTCTTTTATGATTTAAGACATTACTTCTGGGATGACCCACACCTTTAGAAAGAAGGAGTAGATGGTGTTATTAGACGTTGTGTACCTGAGCATGAACAGGAATAGATCCTATGCAAGTGTCACTCCGAACCATATGGAGGACACCACGCTGGAGATAGAAATGCACGTAAGGTATTGCAAACCAGTTTTTATTGGCCTACTCTCTTCAAAGATGCTTGTAAGATTGTCTTGTCTTGTGATGAATGTCAAAGAATTGGTAATATTAGTAGACGTCAAGAAATGCCTATGAATTATTCTATTGTTATTGAACCATTTGATGTTTGGGGCTTTGATTATATGGGACCTTTTCCTACCTCTAATGGATATACACATATTTTAGTTGCTGTTGATTACGTTACTAAGTGGGTAGAAGCTATTCTAACTAGTAGTGCTGATCATAACACCTCTATTAAGATGCTTAAAGAAGTTATTTTTCCGAGGTTTGGAGTCCCTAGATATCTTATGACTAATGGTGGTTCACATTTTATTCATGGTGCTTTCCGTAAGATGCTTGCTAAGTATGATGTTAATCATAGAATTGCATCTCCTTATCACCCGTCGTCTAGTGGTCAAGTAGAGTTGAGCAATAGAGAGCTCATTAATTTTGCAAAAGACTGTGAATAGATCTAGAAAGAATTGGTCCAAGAAACTTGATGATGCATTATGGGCCTATAGAACTGCGTATAAAAATCCTATGGGTATGTCTCCGTATAAGATGGTTTATGGAAAAGCTTGTCACTTACCTCTTGAACTTGAACATAAAGCATATTGGGCTATTAAAGAGCTCAACTATGACTTCAAACTTGCCGGTGAGAAGAGGTTATTTGATATTAGCTCACTTGATGAATGGAGAACTCAAGCCTATGAGAATGCCAAACTATTCAAAGAAAAAGTTAAAAGATGGCATGACAAAAGGATACAAAAGCGTGACTTTAACGTTGGTGATTATGTGTTGTTATTCAACTCTCGTTTAAGATTTTTTGCAGGAAAACTTCTCTCTAAATGGGAAGGTCCTTACATTAGCGAGGAGGTCTACCGTTCTGGTGCCATAAAAATCAACAACTTCGAAGGCACAAGTCTGAGGGTGGTGAATGGTCAAAGAATCAAACATTATATCTTAGGTAATCCTATCAATGTTGAAACTAAAATTATTGAGACCGTAACACCAGAGAAATACATAAGGAACACTTTGCAGAACGTTTCAGACTCCAAAAAGGAATAGGTATGTGGTACGGTAAGTAAACCGACTCGAAAACAATTCTAATGGCAATTTTCCTCCGTTTTGGAATATTTAAGAATTTTGGAAAGCAAGAAGTAATCCGGGAAGAACACGAGGCCTCCACGAGGGTGGAGGGCGCGCCCACCCTTCCTGGGCGCGCCCCCTGTCTCGTGGCCACCTCGTGTGCCTCCCGGACTCCGTTTTCTTGCACGTTGCGTATTTTGGTCGGTAAAAATTCATTACATAATCTCCCGAAGGTTTTGACCACCGTATCACGCAAATGTTGATGCGGAGCATCCCACGTTCATCCCCATGTACACTCCGACTACTCTCCAAACCCCAAGTGGACATACGACGAGACCTCGAACATACGCCATTGGACACAAGGTGGACTCGCTCCTCTCCGAACCTTCACTTCCCACATGTGAGACATGTTTACTACCTCAAATATGTGTGCTATGCATGACCAGGAACAAGGAGGAAGACCATGGACGAGCTAGCGAGGACGCCAAGTACAAGGACCAAGAGAAGGAGCTGCCGAAGAAGCTCCAGCGAGCGGACGTCCGGACGACACCGGAGGACCGGCCTCTCACAGCGAGCGGACGTCCGGCCCTTGGAGGACGATCGGCGCCTGAAGACCCAGCCAACGCAGGCCCCAGCGAGCGGACGTCCGGCCCGCACCGGACGACCGGCCCCACTCTCCAGCGAGCGGACGACCGAAGACACCAGATGTCCGGCACCTGTCAACAGAGCGAATATTAACGGAAGTATGAAACTTCCGGACGTCCGGCGCCCCTTCACAGAGAACTTCCAGTGGACGTCCGGTGACACTGGACGACCGGTCCCTCATGAGCCACCAGACGACCGGGCCCCAGCGGACGTCCGGTACCTGTCTGCGCACAGTTTCGGGCCGATGCCCATGTACCCTTTCACTTCGCCCCTTTTGCACTAAGACTATAAATAGGACACCCTCTCCTCCTAGTTAGGGTAGCGTTGATTTAGCTCAATTAGAGATAGAGCTTCGCTCATCCACCGGATCTCCTCCTCGTGAGAGACCGCGGCCTCCTCGGAGAAGATCCTATCGGATTCAAGACCCCCTCGTGGGAAGATCCCCTCGTGGATTTCAAGGCCTCCTCACGGAGAAGAACGGTTGCTTTGTATCCTTACCTTTGTTGACATTGGATCTCGTGTATCTCTTTGTGTTCTTTGATCTAGCACTTGTGTGACCGATTCCTTGTTGGTTGAGTGTTTTCCCTCGTTCCTCCCCGTGATTTCCTCGTGTTCTTCCGCGCGTTCTTCGTGTTTTCCCATAGGATCCACTCCAAACGTGAAAGATCGTCCACATAGGGTTCCATCCTTCATCATCTTGGTATCAAGAGCCATGTTGATCACGTTTTTGGAGCCCCTACCCCTCTTTTTCTAGCTTGATTTTGTGTGTTCTTGCCTAAATCCGAAAATCCCCACCAAAAAGAGCCCCCAAATTTTTTTTGTGATTTGTTGGTTTGATGATGTTTTGTTGATTTTGATCCGTGGATTTGCTTGGTTTCAAGTGGATCTAGCATTTCCCCAAGTTTCCCCATCTTTCATCCACGAAATCCCGTGAATTTTGACCCCAAAATCTCCATTTTCCGCCCAAAATCGCGTCCCGGAGCTCAAATCCCGCGTTGACCCCGACCCACCGGACGACCGCCACTTTACCGGACGTCCGGAGCCCCAGGAACCACCGGACATCCGCTACTTACCGGACGTCCGGCATCCCATTCCAGAACGAAATTAGCGGATTTCCGAGCTCACCGGACGTCCGGCCACCGGACATCCATCCATTTCCGGACGTCTGCTACCTGTAGTTTCAGACTTCGGCTGATTCTTGTTTCGGCCATAACTAATTCATCCAAACTCCGATTTTGACGTTCTTTAGCTCGTTTTGAAGCTCTTGACATCACCCTTCCCACAAAAATACCACCAACATCATTTGACTCCATCAAATTTTGTGAATTTTGGCATCTTTGCCTAGGCCCTCCACCATATCATCCGCATAACCACCACCGACTTCCGCAACCTAACCCATTTTGCTTGCCATAGCATTAGTGGTTGCTTGAGTAGTGATTCGAGTCTCCTAAGGTGTTTCGGCTACTTAGGGACAATTGCTTCTTCATCAACCACCACCACCTCTTCCGCATAGGCTTACCCACCATACATTTCGCCACCCCCAACTTAACCCAATAGTTGTTTGAGCTTTTTGAGTTGTGGCTTGTGTCTCCTAAGGTGTTTCGGCTACTTAGGGACGGCAACTTCAACTCCGACACGTGTATAGCCCATCATTCCACTTCCGCATTGCCGAGTGCGAACCACCATCGCTTTACCGCTACCACCATTTGACATTTGTCATTTGAGATTTTGAGTTCGCGGTTTTTCTGTTTCCTAAGGTGTTTCGGCTACTTAGGGACGAGTCTTCATCATCTTGGTATCTACATCAAGAACACCGCCACTCATCATCGCAAAGGACGGTAACCTCGACGACACCATTGTATATTGCCCTTGCAATTGCATTGTTAACCCCTAGCCCATTTTGCGTTACTTGCCTATCGAGACTAGCCATTTGAGTACTGCCGGCAACGTTACTTGTGCACATTAGTGATCCATACCTTCCATTACATACCATACAATATAATCTTGGTATCATATCATCCATTGTGTCTCAAGTTTGTTCCCGCATATACACAATTGCTATCTTGGTTTGTGCATTGTGCAAAAGTGGCCATAGAAGAAAAAAAAGAGATAAATAAAGCTTTTAAGCAAAAGAAAGAGAGCAAAGAAGCTTGTAATCAAGTGCCATAGCATCATACCACATTGCATATAAGATTGTCATATCCGATCATCTTGGATCATCTTGAGAGAAACACTAGGAACCATACATACATAGCATACTTGGGATAGAGGTTTATCCATTTTGCATCTTATAGGTTGTGCACAAGTGTCGTATCCGCCAATTGAGCAATCGTGCTAGCGTCTCTCTTGAGTTGTGAAACACGAGCGTTTTCTGTGGATTCCACATTTTGTGCTCATTCCTTGGTTGCACGACCCCATTTATCTATCCGTGTGTGTGTTTCCGTGTGCCATTGTTTGCTATTGGTCCATTTGTTTCACTTGCAAATTTGTGAATCTCTTTCAACATTATTGACTCTTGCTAACATTTTGCATTAAATTTTTGTGCCACTATCCTCACCGATCTCCACCCAAAGCTTTACTTGTGTAGGTGTGAGAACCGACAAGAATTGGTACCAATAGTGCTATTTCATTGTCCGCATTTGAGTGAACTTGATTCATTTTCAACTTCGGTCAAGGTACATTGGTATAAGTTCTTCTCTTTCTCCCACTCATATTTGCTCGAGTTTTGTGATGGATAGGCAAGGCATTTCCTCTCCGGTCTACGACAACAACGACGGCGTGAACAACTACATCTCCAAAGCGTCTATCTTCGATCTACAACGACAAGTGCAAGGCGCACAATCAAGATTGCGAGAGCGCATCGAGAACATCTCCATCGACATTCATGACTCTGAAGCAAGGAGAAGGGACTACATCGACAAGAAGCTTGCCGCACATAAAGAGGAGAAAGATGCAAGGATGGAGGAGATTCGGACCTTGCTCAAGTCTACTTCCCCTTCATCATCTTCAAGGCGGCGACATTCAAGCCACAAGTCTTCGGAGCGCGAAAAAGATGCAAGCGCAAGTCGTCCAAGTCAACATCTACATGGCGACCACCATCACGTTCGTGATCAACATCGTCATGAAGGGCAAGTCACCTCCAAGCATCATGTGCACGACGATGACGAACGCCAAGGAGCTCAAGCACGACAACGACACCATCATCATGAAGATGCTCCACAAGCGCAAATGCACAAGTCCCAACACGCCAAGTCGAAGCTTCATGAGCATAAAAGAAGACCACGAGACAACCACCACCAAGACGGCGCTACGGCTACATCAACCACTTCGGCATCTTCGCCAAGTGTTCTCAAGGCATCTTTGCCTTTGGACGTACGGCATCTTCGCCTACTTCCCACGAGTACGCCTACATCGACTTCATCAAGTACACGGTGGCCACCTACAAGTGAGGGTGACACTTCCATCTTCGGAAGCCCCCCAAGGAAGATGGCCGAGCATGGGAAATTCCCTTCAGTCATGGAGACGAGCTACGAGGTGCCACATCATATGGGCCTCCAACACCAAGACGGTGACAAGACGGTCGAGCAAGGGCCATCCCCTTCGACTATGACGACGAGTGCGAACCTCTTCAAAAACATGAAGACGGCACCCATATTGGACTCCTACTCCGAGTCAAGCTACGCGACCGCGCATGGAGACATTTGCACCTACATCTCTCCGACATCCACATATGTCGAGATGCCCCAAGTGCCACGTGAGGAGAGCCACCACCACATGAGTGACATGAGTGAATCCACCATACGTGATATTGAGAGCATTTCCTATGAGAGGATGAGTGTGACCACCACTAGCCCCACACATGAGAGCATGCCACACATCCTATGTGAGGTTGAGAGCCATTTGAGTGACTCCACCAACCATATGAGTGAGAGCATCCTTGAGGGAGTGAGTGAGCCACAACACTTAGAGAGTGAGGTAGTTGACAAGGCATGTGAGGCCACTATGATTTCTAACGACTTACCCTCTACTCCTAGTGTGTTTTCTTCTTTGGTGCTAGGTCTCCTACATGACGACACACCTATCCTTGACGAGTCTATTCCTCCATTGGAGATGACGATGGCCATGGTGGACGATGATACACCCCCCACATGGTTCCATCAAGATGACGATGACCATGACTTGATCTTCAACACCTCACCTACAACACATGAGCGACGCTCCAAAGGTAACATAGGTGATGGTGCTTCTCTTGTCCCACTAGTGGACTCTCTTGACAAAGATTGCTTCCATGATGTTGACCCACCTATTGCCATGCTTCATGCTAGTGAGACTTCTTCATGCCTTGACTTACCAATTTATGATGAATATGATGATGGGCATGTTGAGTTGCCTAGTTGTGATGCTATGCTTCATAGGATATCATGTGAAAATTCTATTGGTCACTTCATGTTTGAAAATCCATTGACCTTGTCATATGCTATGAGTGAGATCTCCCATATTGCATCATTACAATCTCAACATAGTAACTATGCATGCCCCATTAAGATAAATCCTATTTGCACATATGGCATAGATGACAAGCCCATGGTTATTGGCATTTGTTTTTCATGTGATGATATTGCCATGCTTCCTTTACATGACTTGTGCAATTCATCTACTATGCCATTCCATGATCACATTGTTCCAAATATGCATTGTTTTGGATGTTGTCAATATTCTCCATGTGATGTTTCCATTAATGCTCATGAGGAGATCCCCATAGCTTCCTCATGCATATTAGGAGATTTTGATTCATCCCATCCTTTGCATGATTTCCATGATTGCTTGCACCATATGCATTCCATGAATAACAATGCTCTAGATATTTCTCGGGATGCATTACACAATTTGAGTCTCCATTATGCCATACATAATAAAAAACCTATCATGATGGATGACATGTTTCTATATCGCGCATCTCATTTATTTGAACATTGGATATTTTGTGCTAACCGACACAAGCACGTACGCATCATAATGGATGATGTGTACATATACCATGCACACACAATTTTTCCTTTGTCTTTGTTTTGTGTAGGTACTCATGTATACTCGTCAACCTCTCAATCCCAAGAGTTGACGAAACGAGCTCTTGAGAGCAATGATGCTTTGGGATCCCGTGGACTATCCTTACCATCGTTCCCTTCGCGCAAGGACTACGCGCATCTCTTCTACTTGGCTCTCACACGGCTATGGGCTATTTACCACTTGTCACCTTATGCTCATTTTCCCGTGTTCACTTTGCATGTTATACTTGCTTCTATGCATTTGCCATGCAATTGTGACCCTTGCTTGCATCTACCCATGATTCACCATTATGATACTTCTATGTGTATTTGCATGCTTGGAGGAGATCCTTGTTGCTATTGCCATGTTTATCATGTGCCTCATACTATTGTTGATTCGTGTGTTGGGAGAGTCATGATGTTCCATTGCTATTTACATAGGACTTCTTGCCAACTCCATGAACCTACTTTCCTCATATCTTGCTTTCATGCTTGTGCTATGACATGTGAATTATTCATGCACACTATTTGCACCAATGACATGCTTGCCATGATTCCTCCTAGTACGTTGCATCTTCGCACTACTAGCTTGCTTGACTTGATTGCTACGTTTGCTTGCTTGGTTGCATCACCCATGTTCCACTATTACTCGCTTTCTTGGGTTGATGACATATATGTTCATGCCTCTCACTTGATTTGTCATGATCATTGCCTCTTGTCTACATTAGTTGCATCTCTCATATCACCTTGTATTGAGTGCCAACCTACTATGCTTATTGAACTTGGAGACTTGGACACCTTACTTGTGATGCATGATTGTTTGATTGAGCCTCTTGTATTTGGTTGTTCTCGTATCATATGCCTCCATACTATGCAATACTCCCTTGTCATTTCTTATGATGAGCATGATGCATACACTTGTTGGGTATCTTACCACACGAATGATAGGTTTTGCACTTCCGCTAACCTCATTTGTTTTTCCGAGTGTTTGTCATGTTCTTTCGTTTTGAAGGATTCACAAGGCGGTAACATCACGAGACATGTTGATTATGTGAAGGCATACAAGATGCGCGACTCCATCATCCTTGAGAAACCCCTAAAGGTGACCTCCTTCTCTTTGAGCCATCCTCAAATACGCATATTGGATGGGTCACTCTTTCATTGTTGCTTCCTTCTTGTTGTCTACATGTTACATCTATTGGATGGAGGAGCAACATTGGAGATTGGCTCTATGGACCTTCACATTGAGGAGCGCTCGCACTTATTGGATACACCTTCGAAACTCCACTCATGCCTCGACATCGAGATTTGGTACACCAACACCTCCATATTTGTTGATTGTGCTCATACATATCATGCTCGATGGACTTATCATACTCACCACAAGTTTGCACCCTATGCATGGATTGACCCACATTATGCTTGTCTTGTTGCATCTATTTCCATGTCATCCATGATATATGAGCTTGTTCACTTCCTTAGCAAATTTGTTGTTCACTTCCTTGATGGCATATTCATACATAATGATCACATTGCCTTCCATCAATTGCATGATAACATACACATATTGAGCATCCATTGCCATATTCATGCTATTGACAAACCGTCTCACTATGACATCATTTTGCATCGTGGTTGCATTGATCATATTTACAACACATTTGTGTGCACAATGATTGCATTTCCTCCCATGAATGCTTTGCATCTCATTCTAGATCATCTTGATAAGCTTCATGTGTTTTGTCATGACCATTCTTGCCGCACAGACTCATTCTTACATGATGGACACTTTGTGTGCGCTAACCTTTGTATTTCCGAGTGTTTCTTGTGTTTGCTATTTTTGCATGTCTCTCATTCCGGCGACACCTTGGACTACTCGGATGGCGCCATGTCTTCAACTTCGTCCAACTACAAGTCCGCCTACGACATCAGTTTCCATGGTGATGAGGATCACGATCCGACGTCGGATCTTTCCCAAGGGGGGGGGAGATGATGCGGAGCATCCCACGTTCATCCCCACGTACACTCCGACTACTCTCCAAACCCCAAGTGGACATACGACGAGACCTCGAACATACGCCATTGGACACAAGGTGAACTCGCTCCTCTCCGAACCTTCACTTCCCACATGTGAGACATGGTTACTACCTCAAATATGTGTGCTATGCATGACCAGGAACAAGGAGGAAGACCATGGACGAGCTAGCGAGGACGCCAAGTACAAGGACCAAGAGAAGGAGCTGCCGAAGAAGCTCCAGCAAGCGGACGTCCGGACGACACCGGACGACCGGCCTCTCACAGCGAGCGGACGTCCGGCCCTTGGCGGACGACCGGCGCCTGAAGACCCAGCCAACGCAGGCCCCAGCGAGCGGACGTCCGGCCCGCACCGGACGACCGGCCCCACTCTCCAGCGAGCGGACGACCAAATACACCGGACGTCCGGCACCTGTCAACAGAGCGAATATTAACGGAAGTATGAAACTTCCGGACGTCCGGCGCCCCTTCACAGAGAGCTTCCAGCGGACGTCCGGTGACACTGGACGACCGGTCCCTCATGAGCCACCGGACGACCGGGCCCCAGCGGACGTCCGGTACCTGTCTGCGCACAGTTTCGGGCTGAAGCCCATGTACCCCTTCACTTCGCCCCTTTTGCACTAAGACTATAAATAGGACACCCTCTCCTCCTAGTTAGGGTAGCGTTGATTTAGCTCAATTAGAGATAGAGCTTCGCTCATCCACCGGATCTCCTCCTCGTGAGAGACCGCGGCCTCCTCGGAGAAGATCCTATCGGATTCAAGACCCCCTCGTGGGAAGATCCCCTCGTGGATTTCAAGGCCTCCTCACTGAGAAGAACGGTTCCTTTGTATCCTTACCTTTGTTGACTTTGGATCTCATGTATCTCTTTGTGTTCTTTGATCTAGCACTTGTGTGACCGATTCCTTGTTGGTTGAGTGTTTTCCCTCGTTCCTCCCCATGATTTCCTTGTGTTCTTCCGCACGTTCTTCGTGTTTTCCCGTAGGATCCACTCCAAATGTGAAAGATCGTCCACATAGGGTTCCACCCTACATCAAATATCCTTTGTTTTCATTTCGAGCTATTTTTCTGACAGATCTAGAGCACCATGACGTCGTCCTCCTTCAACAATGAAGATAAGGATGCTTGGCTATTGAAGATAGAGCTGAAAAGAGAAGAACCGGAGGAGATTAACAAGGATGAAGGGATCAAGAAGGCCATGGAGGATCAAGCTCCGACGGTGGAAGAAGAAGAAATCCCTCAACCTCTACCTAACCTCTTTACTCCAACTGAGATTGAAACTTTCAATATGATTGAGTTAGCTCGCATACAAAATGAGTATCTCACACAGGAAAATATTTTGTTGAAGGATCATATTGTCGGACTCAAGGGCATCATCCGCAAGTTGGAGGAGATTTTACATTCGATCTGCGATTATCCACCATCATCATCACCACCTCCATCACCTCCGAGGACATAATTACATGGGTATGGGCACTCCCCTTGGCAACTGCCAAGCTTGGGGAAGGTGCCCCGATATCGTATCACCATCACACTCCTATCTTTACCGTTGTACTTAGTTCGATCCTTTTAGTAATATCTTGATCTTGTAGATTGAAGTTTTAGTATGAAGTAGTTTTGAGTTTTGCTTTGTGATCTCTTTATGTAATTGAGTCCGTGAGCTTTCTATGATAAAGATTAGTGTTGAGTCAAGGGCTTTGCTATCTTGCTATGATCTTGAGGAAATAGAAAGAATAAAAAGAATAAGAGAGTTCATATTGATCTTGTGGATAGTAATGACTTCACATATAAAAGATACGAGGCATAAAAGTTGTTGAGAGTTGACAAACGTAGTTTTGGTCATCGTTGCAATTAATAGGAAGTAATAAGGAAAGAGAGGTTTTCACATACAAATATACTATCTTGGACATCTTTTATGATTGTGAGCACTCATTAAGTATGACATGCTAAAAGAGTTGATATTGGACAAGGAAGACAACGTAATGGTTTATGTTTTCTCACATCTCAGTTAAAGTATATTTTCATTGATCTTCCCAACATGTTGAGCTTGCCTTTCCCCCTCATGCTAGCCAAATTCCTTGCACCAAGTAGAGATACTACTTGTGCTTCCAAATATCCTTAAACCCAGTTTTTGCCATGAGAGTCCACCATACCTACCTATGGATTGAGCAAGATCCTTCAAGTAAGTTGTCATGTTGCAAGCAATAAAATTTGATCCCTAAATATGTATGACTTATTAGTGCGGATAAAATAAGATTTATACAATCGTGTGATATGGAAGTAATAAAAGCGATGGACTGCATAATAAAGGTTCATATCACAAGTGGCAATATAAAGTGACGTTCTTTTGCATTAAGATTTTGTGCATCCAACCCTAAAAGCACATGACAACCTCTGCTTCCCTCTGCGAAGGGCCTATCTTTGACTTTATGTTTTTACTTTATGCTTGAGTCAAGGTGATCTTCACCTTTCCCTTTTTCATTTTATCCTTTGGCAAGCTCCTCATGTTTGAAAGATCTTGATATATATATCCAATTGGATGTAACTTAGCATGAATTATTATTGTTGACATCACCCAAAGGTGAATACGTTGGGAGGCAACATTATAAGCCCCTATCTTTCTCAGTGTCCGATTAAAACTCCATAACCACAAGTATTGCGTGAGTGTTAGCAATTGTAGAAGACTATATGATAGTTGAGTATGTGGACTTGCTGAAAAGCTCTATTCTTGACTCTATCTGATGTTATGATAAATTGCAATTGCTTCAATGACTGAGATTATAGTTTGTTAGTTCCCAATGAAGTTTATGAACCATACTTGACATTGTGAATCGATTGTTACTTGAGCATAAGAAATCATATGATAATATATATATATATGTTGCTGTTATAAGAATGATCATGATGCCCTCATGTCCGTATTTTATTTTTATCGACACCTCTATCTCTAAACATGTGGACATATTTTTCGATTTTGGCTTCCGCCTGAGGACAAACAAGGTCTAAGCTTGGGGGAGTCGATACGTCCATTTTGCATCATGCTTTTATATCAATATTTATTGCATTATGGGTTGTTATTACACATTATGTCTCAATACTTATGGCTATTCTATCTTATTTTACAAGGTTTACCATGAAGAGGGGGGATGCCGGCAGCTGGAATTCTGGCTGGAAAAGGAGCAAATATTGGAAACCTATTCTACACAGCTCCAAAAATCCTGAAACTCCACAGAAGTTATTTTTTGAATTAATAAGAATTATTGAGAGAAGAAAACACCAGATGGGGCCCACACCCTAGCCAGGAGGGTGGGGGCGCGCCCACCCCTACTGGGCGCACCCCCTATCTCCTGGGCCCCCTGGTGGCCCTCTGGTGCCCATCTTCTGCTATATGAAGGCTTTTACCCTGGAAAAAATCAGAGGCAAGCTTACGGGACGAAACTCCGCCGCCACGAGGCGGAACCTTGGCGGAACCAATCTAGGGCTCCGGCGGAGCTGTTCTGCTGGGGAAACTTCCCTCTGGGAGGGGGAAATCATCACCATTGTCATCACGAACGATCCTCTCATCGGGAGGGGGTCAATCTCCATCAACATCTTCACCATCACCATCTCCTCTCAAAACCCTAGTTCATCTCTTGTATCCAATCTTGTATCAAAACCACAAATTGGTACATGTGGGTTGCTAGTAGTGTTGATTACTCCTTGTAGTTGATGCTAATTTGTTTACTTGGTGGAAGATCATATGTTCAGATCCTTAATGCATATTAATACTCCTCTAATTATGAACATGAATATGCTTTGTGAGTAGTTACGTTTGTTCCTGAGGACATGGGTGAAGTCTTGCTATTAGTTATCATGTGAATTTGGTATTCGTTCGATATTTTGATGAGATGTATGTTGTCTCTCCTCTAGTGGTGTTATGTGAACGTCGACTACATGACACTTTACCATTATTTGAGCCTAGAGGAAGGCATTGGGAAGTAATAAGTAGATGATGGGTTGCTAGAGTGACAGAAGCTTAAACCCTAGTTTATGCGTTGCTTCATAAGGGGTTGATTTGGATCCATATGTCTAATGTTGTGGTTAGGTTTACCTTAATACTTCTTTTGTAGTTGCGGATGCTTGTAATAGGGGTTAATCATAAGTGGGATGCTTGTCCAAGTAAGGGCAATACCCAAGCACCGGTCCACCCACATATCAAATTATCAAAGTACCGAACGCGAATCATATGAGCGTGATGAAAACTAGCTTGACGATAATTCCCATGTGTCCTCGCCAGCTCTTTTCTCATTATAAGAAATTGTCCACGCTTGTCCTTTGCTACAAAAAAGGATTGGGCCAGCTTGCTGCACTTTATTTACTTTCACTGCTTGTTACCCATTACAAATTATCTTACTACAAAACTATTTGTTACCTACATATTCAGTGCTTGCAGAGAATACCTTACTGAGAACCACTTGTCATATCCTTTTGCTCCTTGTTGGGTTCGACACTCTTACTTATCGAAAGGACTACGATAGATCCCCCATACTTGTGGGTCATCATCCAGCGCTGCCGTCTTGTCCTTCACCATAGTGGCGGGCGCGCACTGATGGAGCGGCGGCGTCGAGGGAGGAGGAAGATGCGGTGGAGAGGCAGAGGAGGAAGAAGGGGAATAAGGGTGCACAGGGAAGTCGCCTCGGCCTCGACGCCTTTTAAGGGCCTTCTTACGAGTGGCTGACGCGTGGGCCTGAGCAATCCTGTCAAATCCCGCAACAGTCGCACACCGAGTACATGGCGAAAAAGGTGGCGCAGAAATAGAGGCGCCCCTATCTGTCTGTCCTGCTTACTACGACGCGCTCCGCCCCACGCGTTTCCCCAAATTTTTGAATCCCATGAGATCCGGGATCCGCATTAACCAATCGCGCCGAAGATTTTGCATCGAAGCAACACTCGACGAGTGCTAGCATAAGTCCACTTGACAACTTGTGAATCGATCAAGGCGACTGAAACGAAGCCGAAATTTCAGCATGAGCCCCCAATCAAGCATGGGTACTTGTGAAGCACAAGAGTCAAGGCAGGACCAACTTCAACCTTCTTTCCACTCGGCCCTCAATCCATTCGGGGGCTAATGATGATGCCATAGACCTGGGGTAAGGTCATAGGCATGAGCTATGCGCCCCACCCAAGGTCACTACCCTAGAAGCAAAGACATTCAAAGAACAGCAGAGAGTATAATTGAAGTCGTTGAGTGCAATCCACTCGACCAGTCATCTCACTCGGATACCCCTCCCTCCTAATTTCACTCGACCAAGATGAAACTATTCGACTATACAAGAAACCACTCGACCTACAGAAGACCAAGAGCCACTCAGGATGACAACGGTCAGGCTTTCACTCTGTAGTATTTTAAGATCATTAAATACACTTTATAGCTGGCATTACCAGTAATGCCTAGTCTTAATGTACATTGAACCCCTGTAACGGAGGTGGGCTGGGGTCCTGGCGCACTCTATATAAGCCACCCCTCTCCTCTGGGACAAGGGCTCGCACCCCTTGTAACACACAACCATATTCCAGTCGACCGCCTCAGGGCACCGAGACGTAGGGCTTTTACCTCCTCCAAGAGGGGCCTGAACTCGTAAACTCGTGTGTACAACATCGCCATAGATAGGGCCTCGCCTCCTCATACGTACCCCCTATTCTTACTGTCAGACTTAGTACGTACCATGATAGTCTCCCCGGCAACGGCGCCAGAAATTCCTTTTGATGTTTGCTTGAACTACATCGGTATTTCCCCAAAGAGGAAGGGGTGATGCAACACAGCAACGGTAGATATTTCGCTCAGTGATGAGACCAAGGTTATCGAACCAGTACGAGAACCACGCAATACCACGTAAATAGATCCTACACACAAAGAACAAATCCTTGCAACCCGCGTAAGAGAGGGGCTGTCAATCCCTCACGGGTAAAAAGATAGATAAAATTGTAGTAGATTGGATAAATAGATCTCGCGGGAACATGAGATAAAATAAGTTACTAAAAATTGCAGCAAGGTATTTTTGTATTTTTGGTTTAGTATATCTGAAAATAAAAGAAAATGAAAATAAAATGTGAAGGCAAATATATTAAAGAAGGGACCCGGGGGCCGTAGGTTTCACTAGTGGCTTCTCTCGAGAAAAATAGTAAACGGTGGAAAAACAATTAATGTTGGGCAATTGATATAACTTCATATAATCATGATGATATCCAGGAAATGATCATTATATAGGCATCACATCCAAGATTAGTAGACCAACTCCTGCCTGCATCTACTACTATTAATCAACACATCGACCGCTATCCAGCATGCATCTAGTGTATTAAGTTAATGGAAAATGGAGTAATGCAATAAGAACGATGACATGATGTAGACAAGATCTATTTATGTAGAAATAGACCCCATCTTGTTATCCTTAATAGCAACGATACATACATGTTGTTTCCCCTTCTGTCACTGGGATCAAGCACCGAGAGATCGAACCCATCACAAAGCACCTCTTCCCATTGCAAGATAAATAGATCAAGTTGGCCAAACAAAACCCAAATATCGGATAAGAAATACGAGGCTATAAGCAATCATGCATATAAGAGATCAAAGAAGACTCAAATAACTTTCATGGATAAAAACATAGATCTGATCATAAACTCAAAGTTCATCGGATCCCAACAAACACACTGCAAAAAGAGTTACATCATATGGATCTCCAAGAGACCATTGTATTGAGAATTAAAAGAGAGAGAGAGGAAGCCATCTAGCTACTAACTATGGACCTGTAGGTCTACAATGAACTACTCACGCATCATCGGAGAGGCACCAATGGACATGATGAACCCCTTCGTGATGGTGTCTAGATCAGATTTGGTGTTTATGGAACTTGCGGAGGCTGGAATTGATTTTTGTTGACTCCCCTAGGGTTTCTGGAATATTGGGGTATTTATAGAGCGAAGAGGCAGTGTGGGAAGCCACCGAGGTGGGCATAACCCACCTAGTCGCGCCTGGGCCCCCAGGCGCGCCCTGGTGGGTTGTGCCCCCCTCGGGGCACCTCTCTGGTACTTCTTCGACCCATCTTGTGTCTTCTGGTCTAGAAAAAATCCACAAAAAGTTTCGCTGCGTTTGGACTCTGTTTGGTATTGATTTCCTGCGATGAAAAAACAAGCAGAAAACAGCAACTAGCACTTGGCACTATGTCAATAGGTTAGTACCAAAAAATGATATAAAATGATTGTAAAACATCCAAGAATGATAATATAACAACATGGAACAATAAAAAATTATAGATACGTTGGAGACGTATCAGCATCCCCCAGCTTAATTCCTGCTCCGTATCAGCATCCCCCAGCTTAATTCCTGCTCGTCCTCGAGTAGTGTCACGCCCAATATGCGACCCTATCCAAAAGGAACTCGAAGGTCCCACCAAGGATAGACCCGCATATTGAAACGCTTTTGCAAGGTGGATATCATTACATCAACATTACATAATAGATGGGGATACATACAAGAGGCATACAATGCCACACGAATACAACATCATCTTACATGAGAGCACCATCCGACTACGGATGAAACACAAACAGAAACTCAAACAACATCCACCCTACTAGCCCAGGCTGCAGACCTGGAACCTATCCCCTGATCAAAGAAGAAGCAGAAGAAGAACTCCAAAACAAGCAATCATCGCTCTCGCGTCATGATCATCGCAAAAATCTGTACCTGCAACTGTAGTTGTAGTAATCTGTGAGCCACGAGGACTCAGCAATCCCATTACCATGGGTATCAAGACTAGCAAAGCTTAAAGGGAAAGGAAAGAGTAAAGTGGTGAGCTTGCAGCAGCGACTAAGCAATGTATGGTGGCTAACATACGCAAATAAGAGCGAGAAGAGAAGCAAAGGAACGGTCGTCAACTAGTAATGATCAAGAGGTGATCCTGAACTCCTACTTACGTCAATCATAACCCAGAAACCGTTTTCACTTCCCGGACTCCGCCGAAAAGAGACCATCACGGCTACACACACGGTTGATGCGTTTTAATTCGGATCTGGTGTCAAGTTATCTACAACCGGACATTAACAAATTCCCATCTGCCACATAACCGCGGGCACGGCTCTCGAAAGTTTAAACCCTGCAGGGGTGTCCCAACTTAGCCCATGATAAGCTCTCGCGATCAACGAAGGATATTCCTTCTCCCAGGAAGACCTGATCAGTCTCGGAATCCCGGTTTACAAGACATTTCGACAATGGTAAAACAAGACCAGCAAAGCCGCCCGATGCGCCGACAATCCTGATAGGAGCTGCACATATCTCGTTCTCAGGGCAACACCGGATGAACACTACGTATAACTAAAACCAACCCTCAAGTTTCCCCGAGGTGGCGCTGCAAGTGGCTCTGGTTCGGACCAACACTTAGACAAGCACTGGCCCGGGGGGGCTATAATAAAGATGACCCTCGAGAGCGCGACTCCCAAGGGAAAAGTAGGTGGTGGTGAGGCAAATGGTAAAACCAAGGTTGGGCCTTGCTGGAGGAGTTTTATTCAAAGCGAACTGTCAAGGGGGTCCGATAAATCACCCAACCGCGTAAGGAACGCAAAATCCGGGAACATAACACCGGTATGACGGAAACTAAGGCGGCAAGAGTGGAACAAAACACCAGGGATAAGGCCGAGCCTTCCACCCTTTGCCAAGTATATAGATGCATTAATTAAAATAAGAGATATTGTGATATCCCAACAAAATCATGTCCACCATGGAGCAATCTTCAACTTCACCTGCAACTAACAACGCTATAAGAGGGGCTGAGCAAAGCGGTAACATAGCCAAGCAATGGTTTTGCTAGGAAGGGTGTCAAAGGTTAGAGGTTCATGGCAATTTGGGAGGTTTGAGGAGCAAAAGATAGGTAACGCAGCATACCGATAGAACGAAGCAACTAGCATAGCAATGATAGTAGTGAGATCCAGGGTAACGGTCATCTTGCATGAAATCCCGCAAGGAAGAAGAATGAGTCCATGAAGAAGACGAATGGATGAAGCCACGAAGACGAACCAAGCGTAGACGAACGAATCCTCACGATCGCAATGAAACAGGAACTATTGAGAAGAAGCACACAACATAGTAAACACACCACACATGAACAAGGCATGATGCACAACAAGCATGATGCATGACAAGGCTACATGAAGCTACTCATGGCAAGAGATGATGCAAACAAGAGCAACACATCAAGGCAAGTTTAAATGAGGCCGGAAACAACATATAACAATTCTGGTAAGTCCTCATATGCAAATTTCAAAATTGGTCCAGATCTGAATAAACCTTATGTTCAAGTTGTTAAACAGCAAGTTAAGATGCACCAAGATGATCTACACGAGATTCTAGTCAAGTTACATATAACCTTCATTTAATTCGGAGCTACGGTTTAGAAGATATGAGCAAAACAAGTTAAACATGGCATTGATGCAAAATGCATACAAACATCAAGCAAACACCTCAAAACAAGGATGCAACATGATAATATGAAACTACATGCAATTCTAAGTAAGTTTCATATAGAGCACACTCAAAACGGAGCAACGGTTCAACACATACACTCAATACAAGTTTAAAGGACAATTGTCCAAAACAGCAACTAGGCATATTGCAAGCACCAAAACAACAAGCTACAGCATCTCAACGTGAAAACAAAAGGCATGGACATGATGTACAGGTAAAGCATAACAAAACATGAACACTGAGCTATCTCCAGAAATCACTAGAACATGCTCAAACACACATGGAAAGATTGCAAATAATAACAGTTACAGACTTGTCAGGAAATAACATCAGGTTGCAATGTTTAGAGCTATCAAACAACATGTTACAGGAACTTAACATGGCACACAAAGGCATGGCATGAATCTACTAATTTCATAGAACAAAAGTCCCTTACTGACCATGAGCCAAAAAGGATCAGAAAATATGATGGCACCCATGTAAACATGGCAAGTTATATGACACATTCATACATGGCAGGAACAACAATAAGTAGGCATGTTGGTGAGCTTGAACCACTCATCACAGAGCAATACATGGCATGGCAAGGCAACCAGCAGCATGAAGACATGTTTGTGGAGCCAAGCATGTCAAGAGAAAGTTCATAGGGTGCATGGATCACTAACAACAATCATGGCAACATTGAACTTCATGTTAACAGGCTGACAGCAACATCATTTAGCAACTTTGGAGCAAGATATGAATAATCTACAGCAAGCTATAAATGCAACCAGGGGCATGGATGGATAGAGCATAACCATATGTACAAAACATCCTTACTGAAGTATCTCAAGATAAGCATGGATCTCTCTGTAGCATCAAGTTTACATGGCATAAAAATAACAGCAGAACAGGGACTGAAATCAGCAACATCACGAGGCCTAGTTTACATGCTTTTGCTAGTCACCACATTGATCAAAAAAATACATGGTAAGCACCTCTGTAAAGAAGACATGGCATAGATCAAAACACATGTAGACATCAACCTCATAGGATGCACACATCAATCATGGCAAAAATAACAAATGAGCATGTTATAACAGTTTCAGCAGGTCAACAGCAACATGCACTCTTGCAATAATGATTCAGGCATCAAGATGAACTCAAATGAACATGATGCAATAGAATGAAATGAATTACTCGTTGAGACGAACAATTTGACACATTACACGCACGAAACGGAGCAGTATGCAGCAAGTTACAGCCTCAGGAACATGCACACATATCATAGGAAAACAGGGACTTGGGGGATTTCGGGGGTGAGGATCCGGATCTGGATCTGGACCGGGCGGGGCCAGGCTCGCCAGAGTAGAAGGGGAGGGAGATGGCTGGAGGCGGAGGGTGACTGGGCTCACCGGAGGAGCTCCGGCGGCGCGGGCTCACGCCGCGGTGGCGGCGC